>NW_016107938.1:53062-96420 GCF_001604975.1 Cebus imitator
ATCTATTTGGCTATTGAAACTTGTATATGCTTCCTGAAGTTATTGTGCTGTGTTTTTCAGCTCCATCAAGTCATTTATGTTCTTCTTTAAGCTGGTTATTCTAGTTAGCATTTCTTCTAACCTTTTTTCAAGGTTTTTAGTTTCTTTGCATTGAGTTAGAACATGTTCCTTTAACTCAGAGAAGTTTGTTATTACCCACCTTCTGAAGCCTACTTCTGACAATTCATTAAATTCATTCTCTGTCCAGTTTTGTTCCCTTGCTGGTGAGGAGTTGTGATCTCATGGTGTGGGAGAAGCATTCTGGCTTTTGATGGTTTCATTCTTTTTGTGCTGGTTTCTTCCCATCTCCTTGATTTATATAGTTTTGATCTCAGGTAGCTGCCTCAGGAGGTGGCCTTTCCTTTGTCTGCCTACAAAAGTGCTGCTGGCCTGCCAGGGATTCAGTGGAGCTGCTGTGTCTCTTATTTACTCAGGAACATTAGGCCGGCTTTTGCAATGTGGGCTCCCCTGCCCCCCACCGAGCTCGATCATTCCTGGTCACTCTCTAACTGATGTTCTGGGTGTGAAACTCTGGAGTGAGAGTTTTTTAGCCTGCTGGGCTTTGTGCAGGGGAGACCTGTCTTGCCACTTGGGCTGCTACCCTGTTTTCAGTTCCCCTTCTTTCTTGGGGGTGGGTGGCTCCATCCAGCCAGCTTTCTGGCTTTCACATCAGCCAATGCTTCTGCCTAGATCTATGCTGACAGCCCTGGCGCCAGCCAAAGTTGCTGTTCTGCCCTGTTCAGGCAGCTCGCTGAGGCTTTTTAGCCCTGCAAAGATCTCCTGTTCTGTGGGTTGTAGAGTGCTTGGGTGGAGTGCTGTACCCGAATTGAAGTTCCAGAGGGGGAGATCCCCTGGTCCTCCAGTTGGTTGCATGTACCTCCTGGGTGGGGCAGTGCCCCACCTTGCCTCAACTTGTCCTATTTGGTTTAAATCCACTGTCCAACCAGTCCCACAAAATGAACCTGGTACCTTGTTTGGAATTGTGGAGACCACTCAGCTTCTGTGTCTCTCTTACTGGGAACTGCTTTCCAGAGCTGCCTCTTATTTGGCCATCTTGGGATCCCCCCAAACTGTACTTTTAAAATTTCTATTTAGCATGTAGCTTTCTCTCAATAAACTAGGAATTCAAGGAACATACTTCAAAATAATAACAACCATTTATGACTGTATTAAAAACCCACAACCAATATCATACTGAATGGGCAAAAACTAGAAGTACTCTCCTTGAAAACTGGCACAAGACAAGGATGTCCTCTCTCATCACTCCCATTCAACACAGTATTGGAAGTTCTGGTCAGGGCAATCAGACAAGAGAAAGAAATAAAGGGTATTCAAATAGGAAGAGAGGAGTCGAATTGTCTCTGTTTGCAGATGATGTGATCCTATATCTAGAAAACCTCATCATCTCAGCCCAAAAGCTTCTTAAGCTATTAAGCAACTTCGGCAAAGTCTCAGGATACAAAATCAATGTGAAAAAAATCACAAGCATTCCTATACACCAACAACAGATGAGCAGAGAGCCAAGTCATAAATGAACTCCCATTCACAATTGCTACCACGAGAATAAAATATGCAGGAATACAACTAACAAGGGAAATGAAGGACCTTTTCAAGGAGACTACAAATTACTGCTCAAGGAAATCAGAGAGGACAAAAACAAATGGAAAAACATCTCATGCTCATGGCTAGGAAGAATCATTATTGTGAAAATGGCCACACTGCCCAAAGCAAGGTATAGATTCAGTACTATTCCCATTAAACTACCAATGACATTTTTCACAGAATTAGAAAAAACTATTTTAAAATTCATATGGAACCAACCCATATAGCCAAGACAATCCTAAGCAAAAAGAACAAAGCTGGAGGCATCAAGTTACCCAACTTCAAACTATATGACAAAGCTACAGTAACCAAAACAGCATGGTACTGGTACAAAAATAGACAAATAGACTAATGGAACAGAATAGAAAACTCAGAAATAAGATTGTACATCTACAACCATCTGATCTTCAACAAACCCAACAGGAACAATAGTAGGTGAAGGATTCCTTATTTAATAAATGGTGCTGGGAGAACTGGCTCATTATATGCAGAAAATTGAAACTGGACCCCTTCCTTATACCTTATACAAAAGTTAACTCAAGATAGATTAAAGACTTAAATGTAAAACCCAAAACTGTAAAAACCCTAGAGGAAAATCTAGGCAATACCATTCAGTACATAGGCATGGGCAAATATTTCATGATGAAAGGTCAAAAGCAATTGCAACAAAAACAAAATTTGACAAATGGGATCTAATTATCTAAAGAGCTTCTGCACAGCAAAAGAAACTATCATCAGACTGAACAGACAACCTACAGAATGGAAGAAAAATTTTGTAATCTATCTATCTGACAAAGGACTAATATCCAGAATCTACAAGGAACTTAAACAAATTTACAAGGAAAAAAATCCCATTAAAAAGTGGGCAAAGGATATGAACAGACACTTCCCCAAAGAAAACATTTATGTGGCCAACAAACATATAAAAAGAGCTCAACATCACTAATCATTAGAGAAATGTAAATCAAAACCACAATACGATGCCATGCCAGTCAGAATGGTGATTATTAAAAAGTCAAAAAAAATAATCACCCGATGCTGGTGAGGCCAGAGAGAAATAGGAACATTTTTCATACTATTGGTGAGAATGTAAATTAGTTCAACAATTGTGGAAGATAGTGTGGCAATTCCTCAAAGACCTAGAAACAGAAATACCATTTGACCCAACAACCCCATTACTGGGTATATACCCAAAAGAATATAAATCATTCTATTATTAAAATAAATGCATGCATATATTCATTGTATCACTATTCACAATAGCAAAGACAGGGAATCAACCCAAATGCTCATTAATGATAGACTGGATAAAGAAAATATAGTACATATACACTATGGAATACTATGCAGCCACAAAAAGGGATGAGATCATGTCCTTTGTAGGAACATGGATGGAGCTAGAAGCCATTACCCTCAGAAAACTAACACGGGAACAGAAAACCAAACACTGCATGTTCTCGTTTATAAGTGGGAGCTCAACAATGTGAATACATGGACATGGGGAGGAGAATAACACACACTGGGGCCTGTCATGTGGGGAGGGAAGGAAGAGCATCAGATAAAGGGCTAATGCATGTGGGCTTAATACCTAGGTGAGGGGTTGATAGGTGCAGCAAACCACCATGGTACACATTTACCTATGTAACAAACCTGCACATCTTGCACATATACCCTGCAACTTAAAATTTTAAAAATAGTAATAATAAGATGTAGCTTTATTTATGACTTGTGTTATAATATTTATACTCTCAGGTTCAAGCAAAAATTTCTATATATTTCTCTGTGATAAAGAAAACACTCCTCTATAAGGCATCAATATTAGCAAATGTACGTAGGCAAGGAATACATGACATTGAGATACATATTTAAAGCAATAGTTACAGCAAATAGCTTGAATGAAAATTTTAGGAGAATGCAACTGATCTTGTCTTGAGATAATATGGAATAACTCAGGTACTATGGGAAACAAACAAAGATCATCAATCAAATATGAGAAGGCTTCCTTGAATTTAGCATTTTTTGACTAACCCTTAATGTGTAACAAGCCTCCCAAGAAAGGCATCTATAGAAAAAAGGAAAGAAGGAAAGAAAGAAGAAAAAGAAAGAAAGAAGGAAAGAAAGAAAGAGAGAGAGAGAAAGAGAAAGAGAAAGGAAAAGGAAGGGAGGGAGGGAGGGAAAGAAAGAAAAGAAGGAGAAGAAGAAGAAGGAAGGAAGGAAGGAAGGAAAGAAAGAGAAAAGAAAGACAAAGGGAAGAGGAAAGGAAGGGGGGGGGAGGGATGGAGGGAGGGACAGAAAGAGAGGGCGGGAGGGAAGGAAGGAAGGAATTTTCACACCTTGTTAACTAAATTATATTTACTGCATACTCTGTGTCGGGCACTGCCATGTGCTTTTGAAATGAAGAAGTTAACAAAATGTATAAAGTCCCTGTGTTCATGGAGCATCCATTGTACCTAAGAATGGGAATAACTCAGTAAAAGGTCAGGTACAACAATAACTGTAATAATTAACAGGCTATATGAGGGGGATAGAGGATGATGGGGTGGTATTTTATAATTGGTGTTAACTGAATCTTCACAATAATGCCCTGAAGCAAATAAAGGGTGTTCATTTGAGACTAATCTTAAAATGAGAAAACTAAAGCTCAGAGATGATTACAGGAAATAGCAAACTCAAGACTAACTCCCTGCATTCCCAACTCAATCATTTTATTTTATTTTATTTTATCACCCTGCCTCTGATCAGGAAATAATGCTTGTTTGAAGAGCTCTTCTTAACAAAGCAAAATGTGGTGGAAGCCAAAGCTGTAGGCAACCACTTTTTTATTATTTTGTATTATTTATTCTTTATTTCAATAGATTTTTAGGGAACAGATGGTGTTCAGTTACATGAATAAGTTCTTCAGTGGTGACTTTTCAGATTTTGGTGGACCCATTACCCAAGCAGTGTACACTGTACCCCAGGTGTAGTCTTCTATTCCTCACCCCTGACCCTTTCTCCCCACCCCCAAAGTCCATCATATCATTCTAATGCCTTTGTATCCTCATAGCTTAGCTCACACTTATAAGTAAGAACATACAATGTTTGGTTTTCCGTTCCTGAGTTACTTCACTTAGAGTAATAGTCTCCAACTCCATCCAGGTTGCTGTGAATGCCATTATTTTGTTCCTTTTTATGGAGGAGCAGTATTCCATGGTATATGGATATTAATTTATTTATACCCATATTCAGTCATTGATTGATAGGCATTTGGGCTGGTTCCATATTTTTGTTATTGCAAATTATGCTGCTATAAACATGCATGTGCAAGTAACTTTTTTGTATAATGACTTATTTTCCTCTGGGTAGATACCTAGTAGTGGGATTACTGGATCAAACAGTAGACCTACTTTTAGTCTTTTAAGGAATCTCCACACTGTTTCCCATAGTGGTCGTACTACTTTAGATTCCCACCAACAGTGTAAAAGTGTTCCCTTTTCACCACATCCACACAAACATCTATTTTTTAATATTTTTTATTATGGCCATTCTTACAGGAGTAAGGTGATATTACCTTGTGGTTTTGATTTGCATTTCCCTGATAATTAGTGATGTTGAGCATTCTTTCATATGCTTGTTGGCCATTTGTATATCTTCTTTTGAGAATTGTCTATTCATGTCTTTAGATGATAGGATTGTTTGTTTTTTCCTTGTTGATTTGCTTGAGTTCTTAGTAGATTTTGGATATTAGTTCTTTGTCACACATATAGATTATGAAGATTTTTCTCCCATTCTATGGGTTGTTGTTAACTCTGCTGATCATTTCTTTTGTTGTGCAGAAGATTTTTCATTTAATTCAGTTTCATCTATTTATCTTTTGGCTTTGTTGCTTTTTCATTCGGGTTCTTGGTCATGAAGTCTTTGCCTAAGCCAATGTCTAGAAGGGTTTTTCTGATGTTATCGTCTAGAATTTGTATGGTTTCAGGTCTTAGATGTAAGTCTTTGATCCATCTGGAGTTGAGTGTTACACAAGGTCAGTAATAAGGATTAAATTTCACTGCTATATGTGGCTTGCCAATTGTCCCAGCATTGTTTGTTGAATAGGATGTCCATTCTCCACTTTATGTTTTCGTTTGTTTTGTCAATGAGCAGTTGGCTGTAGTATTTGGCTTTACTTCTGGATTCTTTATTCTGTTTCATTGGTCTATGTGCCTATTTTTATACCAGTGCCATGCTGTTTTGGTGACTACAGCCTAGTAGTATAGTTTGAAGTCAGGTAATGTGATGTCTCCAGATTTATTGTTTTTGCTTAGTCTTGCTTTGGCTATGCAGGCTCTTTTTTGGTTCCATATGAATTTTAGGATTGCTTTTTCTAGTTCTGTGAAGAATTCTGATGGTATTTTGATGGGAATTACATTGAATTTGTAGATTTCTTTTGGCAGTATGGTCATTTTCACAATATTGATTCTACCCATCAATGAGCATAAGATGTTTTTCCATTTGTTTGTGTCACCTATGATGTCTTTCAGCAATGTTTTGTAGTTTTCCTTGTAGAATTCTTTTACCTCCTTGGTTAGGTATATTCCTAAGAATTTTATGTTTTTTTTTTCAGTCATTATAAAAGGGGTTGAGTTCTTGATTTGATTATCATCTTGGTTGCTATTGGTATATAGCAGAGCTATTGATTTGTATATATTAATTTTCTATCCTGAAACTTTACTGAATTCATGTACCAGTTCTCATAAACTGTACTTTAAAATACAGTTCTCATAATCTATACTTTAATAGCTGTACTCGATGTTACACATTTGTATTTGTAATAAAAGTATATTTGTATTATAAAAAAAAGGTAGGGAGGAAGATGGAGAGCGAGAAAGAAAGGGAGAAAGAAAGTAAGACAGAGAGGGAAGAATAAAGGGAGGGGAGGAAGGAAGAAGGAAGGATGGTAGAGAAGGAGAGAAAAAAGGGAAGGAAGGAGGGAGGGAGGAAGGGAGGAGAAAGGGAGGGAAGAAAGGAGGAAAGTAGGGAAAAGAGGAGGAAAGAGGAAAGAAAGGAGAAAGGAAGAAGAGAGGGAAGAAGGGAGGGAAGGAAGGCAGGCAAGCAAAAAAAAGAGGAAGAAAAGAAAGAAAAATAAAAAGGGAAGGAGGAAAGGGGGGTATTAGCAGTTAGAATGGGTGTGCCATCCCGAAGAAGGAATTACGGTCAGTCATGTGAAATGCAACACTGTGCATGACACTGGTTTGTAAATTATAGAGCTCTATAGGAGTGTCAAGAGTTAAAGTAATTCTCCCAAGTAATTACTTTGAGATAATCAGCCTTCATATTTGCAGAAAGACATTTCTCAGTTTATACAGATCGGTCCTTTAAAATAGAAAAATCCCATTGTTGTCATAGCCCACCCTCCAACATACATACACTTTGGCAGGTGTCTACAATAATGCGAACAAAGAGAAGCAATTCAATCCCAGAATCGCCACACACTGGGTAGGGAAACTAAGTGCAGAGAAAAATGTGTCTCTAAGCTCAGCAATAATTTATTAAAAGGTCAGGAAGACATATCAGCATTTTCCCCCTGAAGTTTATGTAGACAAAACTAGAGAAAAATGCAAGTATAAAATATATTACATTTCAAGCAGTAAGGCTTGCCTCAAAACTTTTAAAGAGGTGCTGGCTGCACAACTAAAACTGGTAAGCAAGCCTGCCTTGGGAGAAAACAGTGTTTCGAAAATGGAAAGAGAGTGCTTCGGGCGAGGGATCAACTGGGCCAGTAGACTTTTCCATTAACAAAACTAATTTGTTTGGGAAGCAAATTTCTCCCAGGCTTTCTTTCTTACTAGATTATTGTCATTTCATTGGTTTTCTCTTATCTCAACTTTTTGCTGAGATCTCAGATTTTTCAATCTTTGTACTTTTCAGAAATGTGACTTTCATGTTAATAACCGTGCACTCTCTCAGTATATTCTCACTATCTCTGTGTACCTATGATAGATTTGCACATGCAAAGTCGATAGCTTTCATCTAAAGGGGCTCCCAGAGGAAGATTCTAGCCCTCAACCATCATAGCTATGCATACAGCGTGGTAACTAGAGGCAGAGTCTCAGCCTCACCTCATCTGTAACAGAATGTTCAGAGCTGCTCATATAATCCTTGTACTTGGACATAAATACATCAAAGGTTTGGAAGAGATCATGGTAAGTCGTGAGAACAAAACTGAGATTTGTTTATGACACCACTCCAAAGCAAAGATCTGAAGGGTGCTTTCATTTTCAAATTCAGGGTCATTTGACACAAGCCTGATGGTGAAATGTACCCACGTATTCAAACCAAGATGGTTTCACTCAAACAGTGAAGGGCGTCAGTCTGTGAAAACTACATCAGTTTAAAAAAAAAAAAGTCTCATTTAACTTGCTGCAAATCCAGCCCATTAAGTTCCCCTGTAAAGTGGATTTATGGAACATGTGGAACTTGCTGGCTTCTTGGGATATTGCAAAGACAGATTTTTTGAGGGAGAATATTATGCACTTTTCCCTATTTCCTATTTCAAATTTATTATTTTCTCCCTTTAAAATATTTTTTGCAGAGTAAAGCTTGGATTAAGCGAAAAACCTCAACCTTTATATTTGAGTTCAGAACATATTGTAAGTAGACACTTGAAAGTAAATTTTAAAGCACTTGCTCTCTTTTAGCTAATCCAGAACAAAGAATTTAAAATAAGCTTTCCAAGACACTTATCAATTTCAAGATGTACAAAAATTTTTCAACACATGAAAATCTTACTTTTAAATAGCATGTTATTTATATAATCAAAAATACGTATTCAATATGTTTTTCTTGAACAGCTAGATAGCTTTTCAGATGAAGTATCACTAAATTTAAAGCAATAACCCTATTGTTAATCCAAAACAAAATTACAATAAGAACATTACAGTGTCCAAACATTCTGGAAACAAGGAAAATATCATGTATTTATTGTACTTTTTCTGACAAATGAGTGAACCTATTGCTTTAAGTTTACTTTACCTACAAAAGTGTCTGGAGTGAGGAAAATAGGACCAGTACATTATTTGAAAATGCTAACCAATAAACTCTTTGAAATAAGTTTATCCTCTGTTTCCAGACTTTTCAGACAGCTTGTATATTATTTTGGCCCAGATAGCATTTTACATACTAATGAATTACATATGGGTTGCAAAACCACTGCCCAATATTAGCTAAAGATATGAATGTCCATATTGATCTACAGACAGGGGCTGACTAGGCCCAGGGAGAGAGCACAGACAATCTCTGAATGCTGAAGCTAAAAAGTAAAACCTCAAACAAAATTAGGGACCGAATTCCCCCTGGGAGGACCTGGTTTTTAATAAGCCTGTGGTTACTAATGTTCTGGGATGGCCAACAATATATGATTTAGGTGTTGACAGTGAGCTCCCAGGAAATTACTTGTGTGTTTATTCCACACGCACATTTACTGAATACCTACCCTGGTCCAGGCACATGCCAAGCATCACGATCCCTGGGAAGCTGTGGTCAAGCACATCCCTTGATAAAATGTAGCCGAATTCTCAGCACGAATGCCCTTTCTCTGAGAACTCAAGAGAAGTGTGCAGATGAGGGAGCCACTGACATGGCGCACCACAATAGAAGAGCATTGGTTTCTGGGGTCACCTTTTGGGGTACCCCCTGTTGTTCGATGGCCTAGGACCAGCCTTAAGAAGCAGGCAGATAATGTCCTTTGATTGCTTCTGTTCAAGAAGTGAGCCCCATGCAGAGCTGGTACCCCTTCTCCTAGGTTGTAAACTCATGTTAGCATAAGCATCACCACATTATTCAGTAAATGTGCATTCAATTTTAATCCCTAATTGGGTATACATCACAGATACAGGCTATTTTATCTGGTTAGATTGTAAATGGCCAATACAATATGACAATTTAATTGCAGAATATCAGCTGATATTCATTTACCTACTAGGTAGATAACCCTACTCGGGCACCCCAATCCAATTCATTTACCCAACCAGCTGTCCCTCCATAACCAGTTTCAACTAGACATTGAAATATAAGCACACACATCTCTGGCGATGTGCTCATTCAGGGTCACACCCCATTTCTCCTTCAGAATTTTCCTAAGAAGTATCCCAGTGTCATCCCTCCCCCTGAAGCCACCTCCACCCAGACCTTCCATCAACATTCTTCCCACCAAGCCACCATATCAGTTTGTAAATACCAGAATTGAGATCTGAAAGAAATCACCATCTGGGCACTAAGCCTCCGAACCGTGAACTAGCTCAATGTAATGGAAAATGCCAGCCACAGAATCATCCACGTGAGTCCTGTGTCCTTCCCACCCAACGCTTACCCTGAATATCACAGCTAGGTTAATTTCCCTAATCTGCTAATTAGAATATAGGAATATCCATGTTGACAATAGTCTGCGCTTCTACTCCATAAAGTGTCAAGGGACTCAGTTTCCTTCTATATTGATTTTTCGCACTCCTCAAAGTGCTGCTTCATCCACAGCCCTCTGCACCATCTGCAGATCTGAGCCACCAGGAAAGACAGGCAGGGACATGGAGAGCCCGTCCTATATTTTTAAGGGCAAAACATGGATGTGCTGGCATCATTTATGTTCATAGCCTCTTCTGGGGAACTTAGTCACACGGCCACACCTTGCTACAAGAGAGGCTGGGAATAAAGTCTGCATTTTGTTCAGCCATGTGTCCAGCTGAAAATTCTATTGCTATGGGAGCTAAAAGAATGGATGCTGGTGGCTGGGCATGGTGGCTCACTCCTGTAATCCCAGCAGTTTGGGAGACCGAGGCAGGTGGATCACTTGAGGTCAGGAGTTTGAGAGCAGCCTGGCCATCATGGTGAAACACTGTCTCTACTAAAAATACAATTAGCCGGGTATGGTGGTGGGCATTGTAATCCCAGCTACTCAGGAGGCTGAGGCAAGAGAATCGCCTAAACCCAGGAGGCAGGGGTTGCAGTGTGCCAAGCTTGTGCCACTCCACTCCAGCCTGGGCAACAGAGCAAGACTCTGTCTCAAATGTGTGTGTATATATATATATAAAGATAAAAAAAAAAATAGAATGGATGCTAGGGAGCAAGGGTGAGGCTCTGCCATACCAAAATACTTCATGTGTCTCTGGTCAAAATGTCACATTGAATATCTATGGTCCCATCCATGTGGCACATCACGGCCCAACATCCACTTGCACTGTAGCCATTCCGGAGCAGACAGTACTTGGTGATTCAGCTTTCATCACCAGCTTCCAAAACTATACGCTCCACAACCTTGGCTCACCGTGCCTCTTCCCCTCTTATAGAGCCTGGGTCAGTGCCCCAACTCCTCCATAAATTTCTCCCTTCTTACTATATCCCATAATACTCTTCCTTTTCTGAACTCCTTTTGCCCTTTTTGCCAGCCCAGCCTCCATCCACTCATTCATGATAGTGTATGCCATTAGGTGCTCACCCTTACACCCTCAGTCCTCAGTTTCCAGGACCTGCGGAGGGCATCCACCTACAAGAACCTGATGTGCTCCGTCTGAAGGCTTCTCATGATCTGCACAGCAGAGGCCAGAAAAGCTGGGGAGTTAATGGTTCCAGGAGCAGCCCTCAGCCAGTGAAGGGGGAGAGAACTGGAAGATGCCTAGCCCATCTCCCTCACTCTCAGGCAGACTAATACCAACATCCGTCCCAGTATTGCCAGTTGCCCAGAGTGGCAGATGGCTTCCTTCCTTTCCCTGTCTCACTTCTGTCACTCTCCTTCCTACCCGTGCTTCCTGGATCACTCCTATTCAACTAATAGTCCTCAAATTCATGCCTCATTGTCTCCCTCTTGGGTTCTCCAGAGAAATAGAACCCAGGTGGGGAACACATAAGGAGATAATAAGAAATTGGCTCACGCAATTGTAGAGGCCATGTTATCTGCAAAGCTGGAGGCCCAACAGGGCCAGTGGTGTGGGTCCAGTCTGAGTCCAAAGGCCTGAGAACCAGGAGAGCTGATGGCGTAAAAAGATGGCAGGAAGAGAACCATGGCCCAGCTCAAGAATTCAGGCAGAGAGTACAAATCCCCCCCTCCTCTGCCTTTTTGTTCTGTTCAGGGCCTCCTGAGATTGGATGGTGCCCACCCACTTAAGGGAGGGCCATCTGTTTTATACAGTCTGCCAATTAAAATTCCCATCTCATCCAAAACACCCTCACAAAAGCACCCAAATAATGGTTAGCCAAATATCTGAACTAACCTGGTCCACTTAAGGTAACACAAAATTAATAATCACAAAACCCAACTAAAACAATCATGCCTCATCCTCCCCACCCTCCCTAGAGTTCTGGACACGGAAAATGCCCCATCTTTTTGTGCCATATCCCCAGTGCCTGGCACACACACAATAGGTACTTAACAGATGTTGGAAGTTCATCAGAACTGACTATATTTGCATGTATATTTTCCCTCTCTGTTCTAACCCCAGTGTTCTAATTTGTTAGTGCCACACCCAATCTGCTAAAGCGAGTGGCTGCTGCAAACTTTGTAGCCCATGGTCCAGGCAGGTACCATCCATGTCATAACCACACAGTAATTAAACACAGAATTCTTCTTCCGTGTGCTTTACAAAGCATAAAGCTATTTGTTTTAGCTTCATCACCATCACTTCGTTAAGCAGCAGAAGAGTTAGGTTATATGCTGAATCAATTTTGTACTAAGCTTTGTTTACCTTCTGCTAAGTGAACATGCTAATTCATTGTCATAAAATTCATAATTTACAGGAAAGTCCATTGTCCCCTATTCTACCAAATGTTAGCAATTCAAAATGTGCAGCAAATGGTTCCATTTAGGAAGCAACACAAGTGAGTATTTAGAACAGCCGTGGAGGCCTGGACTATGCTGTTCTTCCTGCTTTCTCCCCTCCCTGCCTCATACGCCCATCTTTCATCCTTCTCCATCCACAGAGAGACGCTCATAAAAGAGAGAAACATTTCCATCAGGCACAACAATGCAGAAGCTGCATACTGTTTGGATTTGCACAGTATCATTTTTGTTATCTCCGATCGTTTACAAAATGTTTGCAGTTGTGTGTGGGCGGATAGGTAAAAATTTTTCAAGCATTTTGAATTCTATAAAATCCAGAAGAAACTTTGCCAAATCTATTCCCATCTTGCTTTTTAAACTCATATACATTTAAAGGGACATTCAATACTTCTGTTTTTGATTTAGTTACTCATGGGCCATTAAAGTGTTGTCTTTTAAAAGCTATTTGCTATTCAAGGAGCCTTGGGAGCCCATTTTACGAGCCTTTTTAAGTCCTCTTTCTCTGAACAGGAAGTTGCATTTTGCCAAGAGTACACACACCCAGCAGAGTGAGGTAGGGCTGAGCTCTGTGAATGCTGAGCGCTCCATCCCACCCCTCCCATGTGTGAATCTCACAGAGTGAAAACTTGATCAAGACAGTAAGAGTGAGAAAGCAATATGACAAACATTAGGAGCTTAAATACCAGCCAAGAGCTGGGCTTTTCTCTGGGTCTGAAACTAGAGATGACCAGAGAAGACAGGCCTTTCTCAAAATCTAGAAAACAGTCCTCTCCGGGGAGCGCCATCACACGTTTCCAAGCTCCTTACACTAGCTAAGGAATCCTACAGTGTGTGACCAACCACCAGGTGCCGTCTGATTTTCTCACTCTTGTCATTTCACTTTCATCAGCACTGCAGTAAGGACAGAAGGATCAGCTCTCCTCCACGTGGGAAGATACTCCATCCCGGCCAGAGAGAGAAAGGTGGGCTTTCCTTCTTTTCTTATCTTTTCCTATCTGTTAGCCAAGATCTGGACTTCAGGAAAATGCAAAAGCACACTGGGTTGGTTTCTTTGAGCTGCGGTAACACACTAGCACAGACCGGGTGACTTCAATCCACAGGCATATTCTCTCAGGGTTCCGGAAACTGGAAGTCCGAAGTCACAGTGTCTGCCCTCTGAGGTACTAGGGAAGAATGCTCCTTGCCTGTTCTCATGGTGTTGCCAGCATGACTTGATGCTTCCTCGTTTGTGGGTTCATCACTCCAATCTGCTTCTGGTGTCACAGGGCCCTCCTCTCCCTGTGTCTCTGTCTTCTTATAAGGACACCAGTCATACGGGATTTAAGACCCACTGTGCCAGAATGGCCACATCTTAACTAATTACACCTGAAAAAACAAACAAACAAACAAACAAAAAACCTATTTTCTGTTTCCAAATAAAGTCACATTACAAGATTCCAGAAAGATGTAAATTTTGGGGCAAACACAACTTGAACCTGTAGATTCTCCCTGCTGGCCCCCAAAAATGCACATTTGTCCCATGTGCAAAATACATTTATCCCATCCCAACCTCCCCAAAAGTCATAACCCATTCCAGCATCAATTCTCAATCTGAAATATCATCTAAATACCATCAACTCAAAAAGTCCCTGATCTCATCATCTGAATAGGTATGGATGAAACTCTGCGTCTGAGCCACAATGGGGCAGAATTCCTTTCCATCTACACACCTGTGAAATCAGGAAACAAGTTATCTGATTCCAAAAGACAACGGTGGGTCAAATATAGGAAAAGCATTTCCATCCCAAAATGGATGAAAGAGAAGGAATAAAAGAGTCAATTGTCCCAAGCAAGTTCAGAACTCAGCAGAGCAGTTTCCACTAGGTCTAAATAATCCTCTGTGGTCCATGCTCTGTCCTCTGGGCCTGTGGATGCCTCAGCAGAGGTCCTGCCAGCACCACTGGACAGGCTGTTTCCTACATGTGGGACCTAGAAGGCTGACAGTCTTTCTTCATTGCTTCTGGTCTCTGTTCCCCTGGCAGGGTTTCAGCTGATACGACATCGTCAAAAATCTCGTTGGTCTTCTGAGCATGTCGGGGGTCCCTGACAGTAGACACCAGGGTCCCACACAGATCTTTTCGGAGCAGCCCCAGCCCTGTTCCTGGCATCTACTGAGATGGCTGTGTGAATCCAGTAGTCACGTGGCCAGTCTTTTCCAGAGAAGGCTGTCTGACCTCACGCTTGACCCTCGGCATCTTTGGCAATATGGACAGGCTGAGAATTTTCCACATCATCAAATGCTGGTTCCTTATTACTCACAGTTCCTTCCTCAATGTATCTCTTTCCTTCCCCATTTTACTATAAGCCATAAGAAAAAAAGTCAGACGACACTTTGCTTAGAAGCTTCCTCAGTTAAATATCCAAGTTCATCACTTCCAAGTTCTGCTTTCCATCCAATATAAAACACAATTTAGCCAAAATTTCTATCATTTTTGAACAGGCTCACATTTCCTGCAGCATCCAATAACTTGCTTCTAATTTTCTTCTAGGTTCTCACCAAAAGCACCTTTAACACTCATGTCTCTAGCAACATTCTGATCATCATGACGATATGTGTCCAAGACAATGGAAATTTTCTCCACTATTCTCTTCCCCTCCTTCTGAGACCTCATCAAAATTGCCTGTATTTTAAATAGACTTAGGGGTACAAGGGCTCTTCTTTTTACATGGATGGATATATTGCACAGTGGTAAAATCTGGGCTTTCAGTGTACTTATTACACAAATAGTGTATATTGTACCGAACAGGTAACTTTTTATCCCCAAAATTGCCTTTAATTTCCATACTTCTTCCAAGTCTCTTCTAGGCTTTTAAAAGCATATACCTCAGATTTCTTCCAGTCACTTCCCATTACCCAATTCCAAAGCCACTTCCACATTTTTAGAAATTTGCTACAGAAGAACCCAACTTCCCAGTACCAAAGTAAGTATCAGTCAGGGTTCTCAGAAAAACAGAATCAATCAGTAATATACATAGATACCTATGTACATGTATATATCATATGTAAAAATCTTACTAAATAGTATATATGTTATATAATGTTATATATGTTGTGTGTTTGGTATCATTTGGCTCTGTGTCCCCACTCAAATTTCATCTCAAAAGATAATCCTCACTTGCCAAGGGAGGGACCTGTAATCCTCACATGTGGAGGGAGGGAGGTGATTAGATCATGGGGGCAATTTTCACCCTGCTGTTCTTGTGATAATAAGCGAGTTCTCACAAGCACTGATCACTCTATACATGTTTGACAGTTCCTCCTTCACATTCTCTCTCCTGCTGTATTGTGAAGAAGGTGACTGCCTTCCTTTCTGCCACGATTATAAGTGTCCTGAGGCCTCCCCAACCGTGGGGAACTGAGTCCATTAAATCTCTTTTCTTTATAAATTACCCAGTCTTGGGTATTTCTTTATAGCAGTGTGAAAATGGACTAATGCAGTGTTGTATGTTATGTATTAATATACATGCACCCACTCCCACAAAGAAAGAGAGAGAGGGAGGTATTTATTTGAAGGAATTGGCTCACATTGTTGTGGGTATTGGCAAATATAAAACGTATAGAACAGGCTGACAGGCTGGAAACTCAAGCAAGGAGTTGATGCCGCAGGCTTGATGCAGAAATTCTTCTCGGGGACACATCAGGTTTTGCTCTCAAAGCCTTCAACTGATTGGGTCAGGTCCACCCAAAACATCCAGGGAAATCTTTAATGTTAACCACATCTACAAAATACCTTCACAGCAATACCTAGATTTGCATCTAATTTAAAAATGGGGTACTATTGTCTAGTCAAGTTGACATATTAAACAAACACACAATTCCAATCTAATGAGACCGCCAAGAATTAAAATCATTTTTCCAGATTTTATTGATCATTATTTTACTTATTTTTACGATTCAACTGGCCTAAAATGGAATTATTATGTGAACTTCAGGGCAGTGGAATTAGTGTTCCTATCAAAGTTCAGAGACACATACAATAGAAATAACAGAATAGTACATGCATAAACCATGTCCTGTTTTCTACAGCCTCAATAGGTAAATGGATTGAAGAGGCGTAAGACAAAGGCCCTCCTATCCAATATGCAATGATAGTTAGTTTGTCCTCAGTCAGAAAATCATACACTATATATATGGGAACATACCCTTGATTTTTTTAACTTGGCTTTTAAAATAACTCTTTATTTCCCCCGGTTACAAAAACAATGTGTTCACTTTAGGTACTGTGAGAAAGGCAAAGAAGTAAAGAAGAGAAGAAACATCATTTATAATTCCACTTCAGAAATAGCTCTTCCTAACACTTTAATGTTTTTTTTCAAGTATGTTTTGCTGAATATGCCTACATATATTTACATGTATACATATATAATCCAGAAATATATGTGAGTATACACAGACATACACACACATATAATTCAAAACATCATGAAACCTTATATTTCTGGTTTAGTGATCTCCTTTTTTCCGCCAACAATTATCTTTACTTATTTGTAAATTTACTTATTTGTGGAGAGATTAGAGCCTTCACAACATCCAGTGTGTATCAAAACCCTTATTCTATAACAGTTGTCTAGAGACTATTAAATAAAAATTCATTTTTCATTCAAAGTTGCGAAACTTAATAAGAAGCAGATTTGGACACAGAAACTTTGACTAGCTATGTGAGCTTAGTATGTTCATCTCCACAAGACTGTGGCCTCTCACTGTCATTTGGGCACATTTCCCGCGATTCTGACATCCTGAGTTTGCTGGAAGGATTAGAATCTGTATAGGAAGGCATCTCAAACTCTAATTTCCACTGCCGAGGTAACCTCCCTTTTTAGATAGCCCATGTTCACACTCTAGGCATCAAGTTCTAGGATAGCTGTAATATTGCTTTGCAACTAAATGCAGCAATAAAGTGACTGACTACAAAACAATCTGATGAAAAACCTAATCACAAATTAGTCAATATTAGTGATTATCCACTAATATGTGAAACAAGTTCATTTCTGTTGGATTTTAAAGAATCACATCATTAAGGGCCATGAACCTGTTTCACAGAGCCTAGAAACTGAGGACGCAGAACTCAAAGCCTCTTGCTCATGTCACTGAGCTTCTTGGAGTCATAAACAGGTCTGAAAATGAGGCCTCCCAGCACCATGGGGAGTGCTTTTCTTCCTCAGCTCCTGTCCCAGATTGCGTCTGGAAGAACACATGTCTCAAAATACATTCTGAACAAAAGGGTTCCATTGTGAAGTAAGCCTAGCAGCTTCCTGGGTTGTTAGCATACTTGCCTCATAAGAGATCCCCAGTTAAATAACCTTTCTTAACCAGTGTTTTCCAAACCTCACTTATCCTAGAATGTGGAGCCCCATGGCTTGAGTATTTGGGGTAAGAACCTGGTTTTAGAATTTGCACATCTAGGAGGAGGAGGAGAGGGTGGCTATTTAGTTTCATCTTTCTTTTATATTTTGCTATTTTAATGGCCAATTCTTCCACAATCAATGTAGTCAATCATGCCGTCTATGCTTATTTACACTAATGACAGAAACTAGAGACAGAGGTAATTCAAAACAGCAGGTTGTTAAAATAAATAACCAAGAATGGGCTTTGGAGTGAGTTGTTGAGCTGATATTATGATGAAGTATGCCTGACGGCCAGACAGCAACTCCAGCAAGCTCAAGCCTTATGAGCAAACATGGGAGATGGTGGGAGTCTTTACACCACGTGGCTCCACGTGCAAATATGCACAGGTCCTTCATTCAGGGATTCAAACAGCACATGAAAGCCTCAATATGAAGACATCACTTAGGTAAAACAGAAGAGTCTGTCTCTCCTAATTACTCCCAAAAGTCTGCTCCAGACTTAATACCATTGTCTTTTTAAAAGACAAAACAAAGAATGTTGAAGCTGTGCTCAAAAACTTCACTCATTCTTTTTCTGTTTTAAAAAGTGAAGGCTAAGCCCCACGTGGTTCTTAAGGCACTCTCAAATCTGACCCAGGCCCACATCTGGCTCTCAGTTGTTTCTCCACAGGGAAGCCTCTGTCACCCCGCCTTTCCTTTCCCTAGTCTACTTGCCCGCAGGGACTTTCTCTCTCCTTCCCAGATATGTGTTTCAGTTTCCAATTGCTGCGTAACAAGCGTGATATGATTGCTTCTGATCACACACGTGTATCACCCTGTGGTTCAGTAAGTGAGAAGCCTCACATGGGTCTCATGGGGCTAAAGCTAAGATGTCAGCAGGGCTGCTCCCTTTCTGGAGGATCTAGGGGAGACTTCATTTTCTTGTCTTTTCCATGCTTTAGAGGCCATTAAATTCCTCAGGCCCTGGCCCCTTCCATCATCTTCAAATCTAGCAAAGTTGCTTCTCTCTGATCATCCTTCCAGAGTCATCTCCCTCTGGCTCTTTTCTTATGCCTTCTTCTGTGTTAAAGAACCCCTGTGATTAAATCAGGCCCACCCAAATAATTCAAGACCATCTCTCTTCCTTAAGGTCAGCTGATTGGCAACATTAATTCCCCGCAACTTTCATTCCTCTTTGTCTTGTAAGGTAATGTATTCGCCAGTTCTTGGAGTTAGGATGTAGAAATCTTTGACACTGGGAGGCATTATTTTGCTACTACATATGACAAGAGCACTTGGAAAGTTCTGTGCCCCTGTAGTGTTTATTCTTCTATTATACTTCCCATCACAGATGTATTTGTACTATTATTTACTTACAAATGTATTCTTCACTTCTTTACAAGTTCCTTCAGAGTAGGGACCACTCTTTAATCCCATTTGTGTCTCGTGAGACCAGGTCCACTCATTGACACAAAGAATTTTTTGATGACTGGCATTCTCCCTATTGCAAATTCTGCCTTCTGAGTAATTTTCTTGCTCAACTTAGAATCAATTAGCTATCTGCAAACAAAGCAAACACAACTGATGTTCACAAAGCCTTTACTAAGGAGACGAAGTGGTAAACATCTTTAATTATCAACACAGATCAAAGAATAATCCCAATGATCACTACAATTTTATAAGATCTGTTTATAAAATAAAGGTGGCAGCTTTCCAGGCCCATAATTTCAAACTGACTTTACCAAACCAGCTTAACTTCAGCAACAGATCCATGGGAGAAGAATATTTTCACACTTTTCCTGCAAGTATTTCTAAAAATTTGAAGAATGCATTAAAATTCAGAAATAAGTGATAAGAACGTGTATCTGCAGACAAGACCCAGCAGGAAACAGCACACTGGCTGGGCAAAGGGAGCGTAATGAAGGGGCCATTTCTAAATATGTGGGCAGAGTTTAGGAATGGCAGCCAGGAGTGATGCAAGATCTCAGGGATAATAATGGTGGGGAGTTCTTACTACTCTTTGACTAGAAGGTAAAGCAGAAGGAGAAGTTACTGCAGCCCAGAGAAGGAAGCCCGATGGGAGCCATGGCCAGGTAGGGGGACTTCACTTTTCTCATTGCCTGTTGTCTCCTGCTGTTTCCCAGTAGCTCCAAGTAGGCAGAGGGAAAAAAATAATCAACAAATCATAAGTCAACAAAATATAAGATGTGAAAGCAACAGAGAAAATAAATGAAAACAAGAGCTGATTGATAGGCTCAACAAAATAGATAAACCTCTAGCCAGACTGATCCCAAAAGAGAAGAGACACAAATTACTGATGGGAGGAATGAGAGTGGACCTCTCCATATATCCTACAAACATTGACAGGATGGTAAGGGGACGTTATGAACCAATGTATACACATTGTATACATTGTGTATAATAAATTCCACCACTTTACATGAATGAGCAGGGAAATGTGTTTCTTTGAAAGACACAAGCTAACAAAACTCACTCAAGAGGAGGCTCTTTGCATCTTAATACTTCAGTTAAGGGAGAGCCCTCCAGGCCCCACCAGAAAGAGGTAAAGAAGGAGGAAGAAGAGAAGAGAGACCTGATTAGAAGGTAGGTAAGCAGGTTACATCTAATAGGCCCATTCTAACTTCCCCGTTTTTCCTGGGCCATTGGGTAGAGAAATTTCAGAATTTGAGCCTCCTTGACTCCAGATCAAGGACTCCATTGAGTCCAGGCTTCACTCAGCCAACCTGGTAGACTCAAGCCAACATATTACATTCCAGATCTTGAGTGTTTGTACCTATGTCAATAAATACAGCCCAATCACTCCTTCCATTTCATTTTCATTAGTCTAACACCCTTAGAAGACATCCCATGATGCTCCCCAGGCTCCAGCAGATGTACATTGGCAAGATCCTGTAATTCTCTTGGTAAATAGACTATCTCATCTAAAACTAGGATTTGTGTTTCTCCATCTGGGCTGTGTTGGGATCTAACCTCATTATGGGCCTGGTGGCAATTGCAGTGGTAGTGGCTTATAGCAGGGGGAGATGTGCACCTATTTATGAGCAGATACCCAAGGTGTATTCTCTGAAGGGCATTTATACATGGAGAAGTTGCCTGAAGGCCAGAGTTCAGAGAGGCTTGGAGGTTTAAACTTCTTAGGCTCTTCCATGTCTTCCCAAATGGCCCCATTCCACGTCTTGGTTGCCTACCCCTCCCCTACTAGCCATTACCTGAGAGTGAGAGCCATGCAGCCATGCCTTAATCAAAGCCGCAGCTCTGCGGCCCATACATTAGGCAGAGCTCAGCCACATCTGCCCCATGACTGTAGGAAGTGAGGTCTCACTAAGCTGCCAGGCTTTCTCACTGTCTGAGTGTGCTCTGAGTAAAACACAAATAATACTAATCAATAATAACAATCCTCACAACCTCCAATTTCTTCTTTTCTCTGTATACCATGTCTAGTCACCGGAAACAGCCAGCTAACCTCACAATGCTTATCTCACTGTTGCTGTCAAAGCAACCAGAACTATTGCCCCTTGATCCCATCCCTCGTCCCTCCACCTGCACTTCCTCTCATGCCACCACTGAGGACAATTTGAGAAACTGATACTACCATGTGGAACAGCTTACCAGGGTTTCATCCCCTGCAAAATTATTTGTATACTTCTCCACTGTAGGAGCAACCCAACGTCAGAAGTCTTTTTAGAGGGTTTGTCTTCTGGGACCATTTCTGGTACCAGTGACTGTCAGTCAGATGTTATAGATGTTAAATGCAAATGGAGTAATTGAGAGAATTTAGGGAAGAAGTTATTTTAAAGGGTCTGAGCAAAACGGGAGATACATAGTTGATAGACAGATTATGCATGGATCAATGACAGATAAATTATAACTAAATAATATATAGACAAATTACATAGATGATAGATAACAGAGATAGATAGATAGATAGATAGACAGACAGACAGATAGATAGATGGCATGGAAGGGGTTGGGGAAATCTGCTAGGGATAATGAGGGATCCCATTACGTTACAACAGAATGAGAGCTACCTAGAGAAAACTGTGGCCTTAACAGAGGGATGCAGTCAAACCAAGTTCCCTGGATGGAGCCAGAGGAATCAGCAGCCCAACCTCACTCTTCTCGTGGTGCCTCCGTAAAAAGCTGCATTGATGAGGGGCATGTGGGTTACCCTTCAGGGGGTAGAGCAGAGACAACGGTGGAGCAGGGACCTGGAGGTGCAATAGTAGGTGCCTGGCACATGATCCATCCAAAACCTCGCCTTGCTAGATCACCAGACCACTCAGTCACTGCAGCTTCCCTCTGACTCCAGCTCACTTTCTCCTATTGTGACCCATGCAGTCCTCCGATGCTCCAATAAGGACACCAAAAGGCAAATTAGTGTTCACCTAATTTTCATTGTAAATGACTGTCTTGCTAGTGAAGATGTTAGTGAAGAAGACCCTCACCTGCATTCTGTTTCCTTAGAGCCATCACTGCTGTCAGTGAGCTGGCTAACCCAACAAATCCCTGTATGTTCGTGAGGTCGATCATGGTAAGGACTTCATGCACTGCTTATATCACACAAGAGCTGAGAGGAGATAACGCCGTATCCTGGTGCTCACTCTCCTGTTGATAGATTTCTCAGTGTCATCTCCTTGGGAATACCACTAGTCTCTGTCCCTTAAATAACTATATGGTGCTTCCAAAGTTAACAACATCAAATATGTCAAAGTATTTTATTTAGAAAATAACCTGATGGAAATAGTAACTCAATAAAATGAAAACAGTATCTTCATTTCTTTCAGCAGGATGGACACCTTAAAAATTCCAGTGTTATATTCCTTTTAAAATTCTTCCAACTTAGGATAAAATTTCTTTGAGAATTATCATAACCTGGCTTTAAAAAATCATGCTCTGGACCAGGCACAGTGGCTCACACCTGTAATCCCAGCACTTTGGGAGTCCAAAGCAGATGGATCACCTGAGGTCAGGCGTTTGAGACCAGCCTGGCCAACATGGTGAGTTCCCGCCTCTACTAAAAACGCAAAAATTAGCTGGGCATGGTGGTGGGCGCCTGTAATCCCAGCCACCTAGGAGGCTGAGGCAAGAAAATCCTTTCAACCTGGGAGACAGAGGTTGCAGTGAGCTGAGATCACACCATTGCATTCCAGCCTGGGCAACAAGAGCAAAACTCCCATTTAAAAAAAAAAAAAAATCATGCTCTGGAAAGTTAAGTAGTCTGACTCTAATAAAATAAGACAGTAGGGGAAAAAATGCTTAGTCACCACAAAGCATAGAATGATGATTTTGTAAACCAGAAACAGCAGGACGTTTAGAAAAAGAAAATGGCTGAAATGGAATATGCCTGGAGAAAATATTTGTCTTACCCAATCAAGAAATCCATGCCATATAGCATTAGGGTTAATTCCGGGTGAAACTGTGAAATTAGCAAAGTTGGTATCTGATGATTTCATTGTTGGGTCTTTCTCCAATTGTTAGAAAACCTTCCTTGACCCCACAGGTACTGCATTTTCTTCCTCTCATCCCTTCTTTCTCCTCCTTCTCCTTCTCCACTCTTTCTTTCTCTTTTTGTTTCTCTCTTCTCTTCTTCCTCTACCCCTTTCACAATAACCACGCTAATCTATCCCTTCTCACTCCATTTATATTCTAATTTCAAGAATCAGAAAAGTATCTCAACAATTCATTCACATTGATGGTAAAAATGACTTATAAATCTCAGCATGTTACTATTTTATGAACTGTTACCATTTCACAGGTGACAATGGCTTTTTAAAACTCCAGTTCAAACTAAATATAATTGGGGGAATTTAGGCAATACAATAATAATTGGAGTGAGGATGTTCCTGTGATTGAAGCTGGGCTACAGCCTTCTAGTCAACCAGCCACAACATGTATCAAGTGCCTCCTTTGAGCTAGGCACCCTGCCAAGAGTTGGAAATGCAAATACAATAATATACAAGCTCAGCTAATAGAGGAAGCTCTCATAATATAGTCACCTCAAAAATGAGCCAGGTACAGACCATTTCACTCATAAATCGTTTCAAATATTCAAAGAACGTATACTTCTAATTCTATTTCAACTCTCATAGAACATTAAGAAAAGTTTCACACCACTTTCATCACTATGAGAAATACTTATATCAAAACCTGGTAAAAATAAAAATAAATATAGGGCTTTCACTAGCAGAATGGCTGTTCATGGAAATTACCCAGATGCAATAAGAGAAAACAAATGGGCAAGTGCAAATTCCATCTTTGACACAACCAGGATACATCTCTAATTCCTAACCACAATATTTGAGAATGGGCTGCCATATGTCCACCCTCAAAGATATTCACCAGCCCCACTGATGAATGCAGATGAAAAGAATCCCATATAAATGAAACTGAGTAGTGTTTGCCTAAAATGAATTCATTACAATCAAGTAGAGTTTGTCCCAGCAATAAAAATCTATTTGTATACCATATTAACTAAAGAAAAAATGTCTTATCATCTCAATAGAGGCAGAAAAATAATTCACTAAAATTGAATATTTACTTATGATTATAAATAAAAAGAGTGATTTATAGCTAGTAACAAATGATAACTTTTAATTTGATAGAAGTTATTAAAGCAGGGAAGCATCATGTGTAATGATGAAAATGCCCAAGCATTCCTATTAAAGTCAGAAATAAGGCAAGGATGGCTGCTATCATTACTCCTATTCCACCTTGGACTGAAGGCCTTAACCAAGTAATATAGCAAGAAAAAGAAATAATAGGCATGGGAATTGAAAAGGAGTGATACAATGCCTCATAGAAAACCCAGAAGAATCTATGGAAAGTCAACTAGAAATGAATAAGAAAGTTTAGCAAGCTTGCAGGATTTTAAAAGCCACTCATAAAATAATTAGCATTGCAGTATGCCATAATAAAATCTTTAAGTTGAAAGGAGAAATGATAGATATAAAATTTCCAATAACAACAAAAACTATAACTGACATAGATTCGATCTAACAAATTATAAAAGGCTTTTCATCAGTGATTGCCAAACATTACTGAAACGCAAGAAGAATTGAATAATTAGAAAGCTGAACTATGTCCATGAACAAAAAGACTCAAAATCATAAGAGTATCAATTCTCCCTCATTTAAAATATTAATTAAAAGCAATTACAACATAAATTCTAATAGGATATTATAGAATTTGGCAAGATGATTCTTGCCAATATGGAATGTGGAAAAATTGAGGACCAAGAATAGCTAAAGCATGTTGAAGAATGAGGAAAAGAAAATTACTTTAACAGCTAATGTGGCTTATGAAGCTACTGTAACTAATGTAGTGTTTTATTGGCACCAGGATAGTCTAATATACAAATGAAGGATAATCCAGAAATAGGTCAGAGTGCATGTGAAAAGTTTATCCCTAAAAGCATTGGTATTAGCTTATAGTGGCCAGAATTTCCTTCAAAATAATAATGAGAGAGATGGCATGGGTAAGCATTGTATAGAATAGAATCCGCCAAGTATTGGATGGTGGTCTGGGATGGGAAATAGTTACATGGGTGTTCACTGTTATTTTGCCTACTTTCACACACACACACACACACACAAAAACTTCCATTATAAAAAGTATTTTTAAATTATATCATAAATACACTAATCTATATTTTTTAAAATAAATTTTTATTATGTATTTTTGAGGTTTATAACATGATGTTATGGGATACATATGGACAGTAAGATGGTTCTAGAATATATATTAGACAAAAAATGTCAATAATGAAATGAGAGATTATTCAATAAACAGTTATTGAACAATAAGTTATACTGTAGAAAAACAAAACTAAATTCTTACTTCATCAAACTCACATAAACTCACCCCCCTCAGATGCAGGTACAGGCATGTGCACACAGGAACACACAGTGTGTACTCCAGATGAATTAAAGACTTAGATAGAAAAAGCAAACTTTTGGAAGAAAATAAAGGGGAAATTTTTCTAATCCTAGGGTACTTCTTTAACATGAAACACACAGAAAAACACTACTAATAAAGGAAAAGAAAAATTAGTTTAACCATACTCACTGAAACTGAAAACTTCTCTAACACAAAAAAGACTTAAAACTTTTTCTTAAAGCCACAAACTGGGAAGAGATATTTGCCAAAGATAAAACAGAGGATGATAATCCACAATATAAAAAGAAATCTTATGAATCACTAAGAAAATGGTAAACAATTTTTAAAACTAGGCAAAGTTAATGAACAGCAAATAGAAGAGAAAACCCAAACGGCCATTAACAATATAGAAAGATTCTAATCCTTGCTAAAAATAAGAGCAATGCAAATTACAACATCAGATACAACTTCACACTCACCAGCTGGACAAAAATTTTAAATTCGACAACAATTGACATTGGCAAAGATATGAAGTATTAGAAATGCATATATAATGCTATTAGAAATGTAAAGTAGTAAACTTTCTTTGGAGAGAGACCTGGCAATGCCTATTATATAATAAAGATGTGTAAAACCCAAAACACAAATACATATAAAAACACATAATAAAGGTAAAGCTCAAAATTATAATGTTAATATAGTGACATATATAAATGGCATGAGACATGTCAACAAATGTAAATGGGAAAATCATTTCTAATAACAGAAAAAGGCTTACAAATTGTACCCCAAAGCAAAAGTCAACATTATTCTGTATGTAATCATTAAAAATAAAGGTATCAGTGAAAGTATATTAGGCAAATACAAGTACATTTTGCTGTATATAATCATTAAAAATAAAGGCATCAGTGAAAATATATTAGGCAAATACAAGTAAAAAGAAGAAGTTGTTAATTTACTATTATTTCATTGATTTCAAGGCAAAAGTATTAAGTAAGACAAAGAACAAAGTTGGAGGACTGGCACTACCCAACTTCAAGAATTCCTAGAAAGCTGCAATAATCAAAGCAATGTGGTACTGGTGGAAGAAGAGACAAATAGAGCTATAGAATTACGGGACAGAAATAGATCCGCACAAATATACAAATACAGTAACTGATCTTTGACAAAGGAATGATACAAGTCAATGGAGAAAGGATACAGCTTACAACAAACAGTGCTGGAAAAACTGAACATACACACAAAATTTTAAAAATAAACAAATCTAGACAAATACCTTGTAACTTTCACAAAAATCAACTCCAAATGGAATATAGACCTAAATAGAAAATGCAAAACTAAAATTTCTAGAAGATAACACAGGAGGAAGTTTTGGTTTCGTTGGCTTGGTGATGACTCTCTAGATATAGCACCAAAAACATGATTAGATAAGGAAGTTCCATTAAGTGGAACATCATTAAAATTACAAAGTTCTGTCCTGAAAAAGACACTCAAGAGAATGAGAAGACAAGCCACAGACTGGTAGGAAATATTTCCGAAACACATATCTGATAAAGGACTGGTAAGCAAAATATCCAACATTTTCTTAAAACTCAGTAATAAGGCCAGGCAAAGTGGCTCACGCCTGTAATCCCAACACTTTGGGAGACCAAGGCGGGCAGATCACTTGAGGTCAGGAGACCAAGACCAGCCTGACCAATATCGTGAAACTCCATCTCTACTAAAAATATAAAAATTAGCCAGGCGTGGTGGCACATGCCTATAATCCCAGCTACTAGGGAGGCTGAGGCAGGAGAATAACTTGAACCCAGGAGGTGGAGGTTGCAGTGAGCCGAGATCATGACACTGCACTCAAGCCTGGGCGACTGAGCAAGAATACGTCTCAAAAATAAATAAATAAAACAAAAAGTAATAAGAAGAAAAACAACCCAATTACAAAACAGACGAAAGATCTGAAGAGACACTACACCAAAGTAGATATACAGAGAGCAAATAAGCATATGAAAAGATGCTCTACATCAGACGTCATTAGGGAGCTGCATTTAAATTTAAATGACAATGAGAAATACCACTTACACATCCATTAGGATTAGCACAATTAGAGTAGTAGTCCAGGGATTTAAGTCATTTATCTGTAGAATAAAAACAGCTGGTAAACTTTCATAAGCTATTTCAAAAAAGCATGATTTTTCCAGTCAGCCCAGGGGAGAGCTTCTGTCTACTGAAAACTGTACAATCTAAACTGAAAAGCAGATAAACTAAACTACTGGTAGGATAAGAAAAAAGCAATGAGAAGAAGACCTGCCTAAGCATTAACTAAAGGGAATAAGATACATTGACATCCAGAACTTATTTTAATTGTCATTTGCCCTACTAAATGTAATCAAAGCCCTGTCTGAAAATATTCTGTTATATATATATATATATATATATATATATATATATATATACATACATATATATGTAAACATAGTTGTATCTCTTTTGAAGGATGTAGCTCTTATCCTCGACTGCACCTTAGATCATCTGGGAGCTCTAAAAATGTCCTGCCAGTGAAATCAGAATCTTTGGAGGATTTCAAGTTTAGTTTACTTGAAAGGATAATTATCACTGGAAAATGCATTTCTCCTATTTCATTGTTTTCTCTTTTTTTTTTTAATGAGATGGAGTCTTGTTCTGTCACCCAGGCTGGAGTGTAATGGCACAGTCTCAGTTCAATGCAACCTCCATCTCCTGGGTTCAAGCAATTCTCCTGCCTCAGCCTCCCAGGTAGCTGGGATTACAGGCACAAGCCAGCATGCCCAGCTTGTTTTTTTTTTTTGTTTTTTTTTTTTAGTAGAGACAGGGTTTCACCATATTGGCCAGGCTGGTCTCGAACTCTTGACCTTATGATCTGCCTGTCTCGGCCCCGCAAAGTGCTGAGATTACAGGCATTAGACACTGTGCCTGGCTCTATTTCACAGTTTTGACAAGCCCAACTTTGACAGAAAAAATGCTAACAACAATAATAATAGCTAACACTTGCACAGTGCCTACCACGTAATAGAATATGTAAGAAAACATCAGCTTCTTTACACAGAGCTACAGTCTCAGCTTCTTTATGTACAACTAATTCCTTTTGCTCTTTACGAAGATAAAATCCACTCACTTGGTTATGTTTAATTTGGGGGACAAAATTGAAGACATTGCACTTGTCCACACACAAAAAAAAGAGGATGCAGCAGATTGGAAAGCTGTCTATTCTATTTGCTCACAGTAGCATGAAACCTAAATTATGAAGAACTTAAATCATTTTGGGAATATTTTTAAAGCCATATTTCATTCCACCACAGTAATAGGACACTCTCCTTGTAGCTCGCCTTGCCATCATCTTGCCATATTCTTCAGTTGCCTGACACGACATTTCCTCCCAACGACTATTTGTTAACATGTAGGCAAGCCCCCAAAATGGGGTGGCCCTAGCTGAAATGCAGTGTCATCTGAAAACCGCACTCAGCACTTTTCCCTGTCTTCAAAACAGTCCAGCAAGGCAACGCATGGACACAAATGGGATAGTTCACTAAGGATTTGTGGATAAAAGACTCAGTCACGCCTCCCAGAGGAAATTTAATCCAAATCCCCATTAAGTAGTTTGGTTCTCTCCCTTAAAGTTTCTCTTCCCTGACAGCTATCTCAATCCATATCTTCCCTAATAAGACCTAATCCAAATAGTAAGCTCTGGTCCTCACTTTGCAAAACCCACTCAGGAGAACAAAACCTCACAGTGAGCCTCATAGTGACAATCTATCATCTTCTCACTAGCAGTGACCTTGGGGATCTCCTCTCCCAGGACAAGTAGCCTCTCACAGCGTACCTCCCTATGAGAGGGAGAAAAGGTATTTTCCCATTCTGTGCATACACAACTGAACTTGTTTCCAAAAAGTTTTATGGAAGTCATATAATGAAATACTCATTGCAACTATACATCTACAGTTCTGAAAATACAAAAATGCTTTGAACTTACATCCACTTACAGATGGTGAAATAAGGGCACTGAAAAAATAGAGGAATTATCCAATATGCCATAACGAATGGCAAATTTTATACCATAATCTAGTCCTCTGACTTATAGCCCAACTTTCTTTCCACTAAGGCGCTCAGCCTCCCAGCAAGGATCAACCTTTCTGCTTGCATTAGATCCTTAATCTTTATTTTCTCATCCATTAACTGAGGCTGGACCTTATTCTTGAAAATTCTACAAGGATCCACACTGTGAATGTGTGTACACTTTGTGTTTCTTAGAAGAAATATATTTAATCAATACAAGGTGTTTCTCTAACAAGGATCTCTGTTTTGACCTCTGATATATGTCAATGACTGATGTCACATATTTCAAAGCAAAATACAGCCCAATATTGTCCTGGTAAACCAGGCATGTAAATTAACTCAGCCATAAAAACCTTTTAAACATTAAAGGAGGGGCCTTGGCAACTAGATTAAAATACAGAAACATGTAAGTGTTTCAGGCTGTTGGTGCTCCTCACTGCCATCCTGTATGCTACCGCTGTGACATTGACAAGACTGAGTGGGACTGGTGACTCAGCTATGGGCTGGTAGATATTTTTAACCCATTCAGGTCATTCATATTAATTTATCTCTAACTGAAGAAGAAGAAGAAGAGGAAATTGAAACTACCAGCTGAGATCAAGTGGATAATCAGTCCCACCTCCTCCTTCCCTTCTCCCAGCACTTTGTCTATCAGGATAATGTGGCAAATTGAAGTGAAGGTACAGCCATTAAATCATTTTTTCTTTCCAATGTGACTGATTCCACTGTGCCAAGAGAATCATGACATCTTAAAGTATAGGTAACAGCTGGTGAACTGAATGTCATTAACTTCATGCCCAGAAATCTGAATTTGCTGGTTTTTTTTTAAATATAGAAAACACATTTGAAATATATTTGTCTGGTGGGGGGTAAGATTGGCATTAAGGTAAACAACTATCAAATTGTTCATAGCAATGAACTAGTGCAGTGCCTTTTCATTCCAAAACTGTAGAAATTAGAGACTGTTCACCAGATGTTGTTTAAAAAAATAGATTTTGTTAAAACTAATTTAACTACTAAATTGCTAAAAGGTACACTCTGGTAAGTCCTCTTTTAGCTGAAAATGTCTGTGTCTTGTTAAATGTTTATTGAATAGTGTAATTATATTGCTTTTGCTGTTAAATGATATTGACATTCTTGAACAAGAAAGATCTTTATTCAGGCAAGATGAAATGTGAACATCTGGCAGAGACCTTATGTGGAACGTTGAAACAAACAAACAAAAATCTTGACCAGTGTTCCTTTTTTTTCTTTTCTTTCACCCTTTCCCAAGTTTTCTGGATGTGACTCACATCAGAATATACTTAAACATGAGGACTCTGTCACTTACCATAGAAATGTTCAAAGCAAATCCTTAGCAAACCAGTGGCTGCCGAAGATGAGGTCAATTCAGCCGTGAAACAACTGTTTCTCAAACAATGAGCCAGCTGCTTGGTTCACTTCAAATCATTGTGAGAGTAAAAAGAAAAAAAATTTTTTTAAATAGATGTAATATAATGGCCATTTGTCATAATATTACTAGAAGCTTAATATTTTATATAACAAATTTATTTGGCCTCTAAGACACCACAAACTTGTAAGAAATTAATATCTAGATGATATTGTCAGCTTGTTAAGGGACTTTTTCTTGACACAGAATGTCTCAGTTTTAGGAATCTTTTGATTTTATCCATTAGATGACTGACCCTCACAAAGTGTGATTAGGTCACAGGAAGAGGCTCAGCAGAGTGGCTGGCTCTCCGTGTTCCAGCATATTTCTTTCTTCTCTTTCCCATTTCCCATTGTGTAATGAAGAATGACAGAAACTTGGCTCTACTGAACCCTGAGAACTCTTTATTAATTTAATGGCAAGATTTTGATTCATGTGGAAAAAGAAGTTGCCTATAACCCTGAGTGTTCCACAAGGAATCTTCAGTGCAGAACTTTTGTTCTTTTAGGTATTCTGGTCAAAAAATAGATTTAGACATAAGAGTAAGTAAAATATAATCAAATGCAAATGTCTAACACCAGCTGTATCTACACAGCAAAACAACATTTGGCAGGCCAGTTCCCTTCATCCAAGCCCAGCTCTGATGGCTTTGGTTCCTCTAAAATACCCAGAATGGTTATCAAGAATGCCCCTGGTTGGCCAGTTTCTCAGCTTCCTGTTTTTTTTTTTTTTTTTCTTTTATGTACATTATACTTCATTAAACATTTTTTTTAAAGTCAGGATGCCATGCAACCATGGCGTGACAATATATGACCAGAGGCCTCTCTCCTGCTGTTCCACTCATCCACACAAAGCCTCTTCTAGTTTGTCAGGAATGCCCTGGGCAAGAGGGAGGAGCCAAACTCTATAGTCCCTGAACAGGTGCTGAATCTAAACTATCTCCACTATTAAAATAACCTCGGCAGGGTAGGCCTGGAAAGATGAGGAGAATTGATAGGGACATTCAAGTTGGGCAACAGCATATGAACACAAGTGTTGGTGTTCATGGAGAGGTGAAAAAGGAACAGCTCAAGCAAGTCAGAGCAGGACTGGTGTTCAGTCTTGAACATTGTGTAGGTGGGTGATAGAAGCAAGTAGCATAAGAGAACAACATGTACAATGGCTTATGTTAACCTGCCAAGGGAAGACTACTGCGTAAGCTTGGCATGGCTGGGGTGTAAATCTTGGCTAGAAAGAGATTTAACTAGTAATAAAGAAATTAAGTAGGTACAAGTCAGGTAATCAAGTCTCCGGCAGGCTGAGAAGTTTGAATTTAATCCAAGAGGCAATGGTACTTTTGATGAGGGTATAATATGATCAGCTTTGTGTTTTAGAAAGATCATCCCTATGATTTTAGAAGAATGGATTGGAGAGATAATAACATAAGGATGAAGAAGCAACATGGATAGCAGAAATTCTGCAGAGTTAATACACACAGGCCTCTTTGTTTGACAGAATGAGGATGGTGATGGAGATTTTTTTTGGTTTTCAGCTTTTGTGGTTTCAGTCACTGTCTCCATGAAGATGCTAGTCCTAAATTGGAGGAAGAAGATGAAGGAGTTAGGTTTGAGATATGATACACCAGAATTTCTTACGAAGCTGTACAGCAGAATCCCCAGTGGAATTCATGAAGGATAACCACAGAGAGAGAGAGAGAGAGAGAGACAGAAAATATAACATATATACACACATATATATGCATATATATAAATTATTTGATTAAAATAACACATTCATTTTAGAAAATTGATATGCAGCTGGACTGGATATTATAGATTCAGTAGTTAAATATCTTAAATAATAATCACCATCTAGCTTATATGTGGAGCATACATTTCAGAGTTAGTTACAGTTCAGTTCTACTTTTGAAGGCATTTGAATAATAAAATGCATTCAAAAGTAGAACTGAACTGTATTGAATTCATCTTGTCCGAAAGTTTGACTGTCATGAACTAAGAATGACCTTAAAAAGCCAGTTACCACAAGAAAGAATAGCTCAATATTAACTATGCCAAAATCTAAATTACATTTGAACTGGAGATACTAAGTAACATAGAGTTAAGCTAGGTTAATGCTTCAGCTTCATGGAAATATCTTTGCAGCTAACTCATCTTGGCAGGGAAGAGACATATCCTCAGGTTCATTTACAGTTAAGGCAACTAACTCTACCCCAGTGATTTTCCGTTTTCTATGTATGGAATTCCAGGATCTCAAATAATAATTGTTCAAATACATGAGCAAATCAAAAACTTTCTTTGAGAAAAAAAAAGTTGACCCTGGTTTGTTTGTTTTTTGTTTTGTTTTGGTTTTTCATCTCTACAGCTAACTTCCATTGGGAGGTGAAGCAGAACCTCCTTGGGACAAGAATAAAAGTCAAGACCAGTCATTTCTTTTTGAACTTTTAGGTTAAGTTGTTCATGTGCAGGTTTGCTTTATAAGCAAATTGCATATCATGAGGTATGGTGTTCAGATTAACTCATCACCCAGGTAAGAGGCACAGTACCCGATAGGTAGCTTTTCAATCTTCACCCTCCTCCTACCCTTTACCCTCAAGTAGGCCCCAGTGTCTTTTGGAGGATCTGTCATTTTCATAAAAGATTGTAAACTTTAAGATTCCTATATCAGTATCTGATGTCCATGGGAACTCCTCTGTCTCACCCACATAGAATATATGCATGCCAGGCACCTCAGAAAACTGCTCAATGTTCTCTTGTTTAATGAGATATAACTTACATAAAATGCACAAACCTAGACGTGCACTACTATGTGAACTCTTACATGTGTATACACCTGTGCAATCAGCAGGGCAAGACAGAGAACATTTTCAACATCCAAAAATATTTCCCATGTATTTACCCAATAACCACTGACGTGGATGCTACAGACAAACACTGTCCTGACCTCTGTTGTCACAGATTCGCTTTGCCTGTTCTTGAAATGTAAGTGAAATCACACAGTATCTTTTTTATCTGGCTTCTTTTGTTCAACACATTGTTTTTGAGATTCATCCATGTTGTTGCATGTATCAGTAGCTTGTCTCTTCTTATTGCTGTGTGGTATTCCATTGTATAAATATACCACAGTCTGTGTGTTCATCTTCCTTTGATGGACATCTGAGCTGCTTCCAGTTTCTGGCTCTATGAAAAAGCTGCTATAAACATTCTGGTACATATCTGTTGGTAGACATAAGCACTTCTTTCTCTTGGATATTACCTACAATGGGCATGCATATGTGTAGCTTTGGATACACTGTAAAACAATTTTCTGAAGTGGCTGCACAAATTTATGCTTCCACCAGCAGAAAATTTCATCATGATTTACACACCATTTCTTTCTATGCAACTGTGAACAGACTTCATATTATACTGGAATAATATATGAACCATGCCAACTTCTCATTCTGTTAGGTCATTAAGTGAAGACCTTGTTTTAAGTTAAAGCACCAGAAATGCTTGCCTTTATTGTACTATTTTAGATACCCCAAAAATACCTCATTGAATTTTATTAAAAATCTATATAAGAAATAGGCATAAGAAGTGTGAGAATTTCTAATGGTTATGATAGACAGATGAAGGATCCTCCAGCTTACTCAAAACCAAACACAATTGGATTTGATCATTTCAACACATTTTAATTTTTTTATTTATACAAAATAATTGTACATATTTATGGGGTACATGTAATAGTTTGACATATACATATAATGTGCAGTGATCAAATCATGGTATTTAGGATACCCATCACCTCAAACATTCATCATTTATTTGAGTTGGGAGCATTTAAAATCTTATCTTCTTGCTGTTTTGACATTTTAAACATATAGCCAACCTCAAAAGTATAAATTTTTAAAATCCTTTGTGATCTAAGTTAAAAAGGACATTAAAATCAGAGTACAATGTTGGAGTTGACATCAAATGCCCTATGCAAATATTGTAATAAATGCCCAAAGTATAGGAGCCTATATACTCACTTGAGAATCAAGAGTCAAATGTTTAGGGTTCACATCGACACCACCAATTCATCTTGTCCGAAAGTAAACTACTGATCTTGTGGATTTCCAAACTTAGTGAATTTCATTCACTCAGTTACCCAAGTGGTATTCAGGGATTGGCAAACTTTTTCTGTAAAGACTCATACAATAAACATTTGAGGCTCTGCAGGCCAGCTGGTCTCTGTCACTCAACTGTGCTTCATGTAGTGCAAAAGCAACCACAGACAAGGCATAAATGAACACCCATGGCTGTATTCCAGTAAAACTTTATTCATAAAAACAGGCAGCAGATCAGATTTGCACCAAGGGTTATGGTTTCATTACCCCTGCTAATTAGGGAATTTATGCTTCTCCAACTTATTTAATCCTTATTAAAAATTGCACTATAACCTGTCTACTCTTCTAATTTGTTGACTACACAAATTTATTATATCTCTGAGTCTTTCCTGTTATTTTGTATACTTCATTTTCAGCCATTGGATAATATTTTGATTGTAAAAAAAAACCCAAAAACCTATTTATCCATTTTATCATCAATAAATATTTGGGCTGTTTCTACTTTGGGACCTCAATTTCCTCATCTATAGAATATAATAATATCTACTTCATCCGTTTTTATGGATTAAATAAGTCAATATATGTAAATTGCTTGAAAATGTGTCTGACACATGATACATCCCATAAAAAGTTTGCTATTATTGTTGCATTATAGTTATGTCTGGATGTCCGACTCCTATTATATTGCTAGTTACTGAGTTTGAAGGTCATGTTCCTTCACTTTCTTCAGGGCCTACTATAGTGACACAATGAATGATTATTAAATGTTGAAAATGAATGAAAACTTTAGGAGATAATTTAATATTAACTTTATTTAACAAACACATTCTAAGAAATTCTAACCAAAATCTCAACAGGGCTTCAGTGGAATTTGATAAAAATAATTCTTAAATTTATATAACATAACAAAAGACCAAAAATAGATAAAATACTTCTAATGAGGAAAATAGAGAAAGTGGAGGAACATAACCCATCAGACATCAAAAATTAATATAAAGCTACTGAAATTAAGAAAACATAGTATTTATATCATGACATAAACATCGAAACAAAATTAACAGAAAAAAGAGCCTGAAAGAGATTTGTGAATTTGAAGAATTATATAGTTGTTGGAGGTGGCATTGAAAATCAGTCAGTGGAATAATTGGGGGCTAATTAATAAATGGTGCTGGGACAATTAATTATAAATATGGAAAAAATATAATTGGATCCCTACCTCACACCATGTGCAAAAATCAAAGGCATAAATATATGAAACAATTCTCTAAAATATTTAGAACCATAACTATAAAACATAATATATGCTAAAATAAATATTTCTATTAATCAAATGGCACTCCTTAAAAGGGAAATTATGTTGGTAAACTAGGAGAGATTATTTGCAACCCATAGAGGCATACCTTATTTTATTGTGTTTCACTATATTGTACTTTGCAGATACTGCTGTTTTTTACAAATTGAAGATCTGTGGCAATGCTGCATCCAGAAAGCACATTTTTCCAGCAGCATATGCTCACTTTGTATCCTTCCATCACATTTTGGTAATTCACACAATGTTTCAAACTTTTAAATTATTATTATATCTGTTATGGTAATCTGTGATCAGTAACCATTGATGTTACTATTGTAATGGTGCCACAGAATGAGCCCCTATAAGAAGGTGAACTTAACTGATAAATGTTGTGTGTGTTCTGACTGCTCCATCAGCTGGCTGTTCCCGCATCTCCCTCCCTCTCCTTAGGCCTCCCTATTCTCTGAGACATAATAATATTCAAAGTAGGTCAATTCATAACCCTATAATGGCCTCTAAGTGCTCAAGTGAAAGCAAGAGCCCTCTCTCATTTTAAATCAAAAGCTAGAAATTATTAAGCTTAGTAAGGAAGGCATGTCAAATGATGAGACAGCCTAAAGCTAGGCCTCTTGTGGCAAACAATTAGCCAAGTTGTGAATGCAAAGGAAAAGTTCTTGATGGAAATTAAAATTGCTACTCCAGAGAACATTGAAATGATAACAAAGCAAGATAACCCTGTTGCTGATATGGAGAAAGCCTGAGTGGTCTGTGTATACCAGACCACAAAAAACCAGCTACAACATTATCTTAGGCTAAAGCCTAATCCAGAACAAAGCTTTAACTCTCTTCAATCTTTTGAAGACTGAGAGGAGCTGCAGGAAAAAAGGTTGAAGCTAGCAGAGGTTGGTTCATGACGTTTATGGAAAGAAGCTTTTTCTAGAATGTACAAGTACAAGATGAAGCAGCAAGCGCTTATGCAGAACTGCAGCAAGTTATCCAGAAGATCTAGATAAGATCACAGATGAATGTGGCTATGCGCAACAACACCTTTTCAGTGTAGATGAACCAGGCTTCTTTTGGAAGAGGATGCCATCCAGGACTTTCACAGTTAGAAAGGGGAAGTCAACACCTGCTTTAAAACCTCAAAAGACAGGCTAACTATCTTGTTAGGAGCCAATGTATCCAGTGACTTTCAGCTGAAGCCAATGATTACTTACTGTTCTGAAAAAGACTAGGATGCTTAAGAATTATATTAAAACTACTCTGCCTGTGCTCTATAAATGGAACAACAAAGCCTGGGCCACAGCATATCTGTTTACAGCATGGTTTCCAGAATATTTTAATCACACTGTTGAGACTCACTGCTCAGAAAAAAAGATTTCCTTCAAAATATTACCACTCATTAATAATGCACCTAATCACCCAAGAGTTTTGATGGAGATACACAAGATATGAATATTGTTTCTACACCTGCTGACACAATATCCATTTTGTAATCCCTGTATCAAGTAGTAGTCTCAACTTTCAAGTCCTATAATCTCAGAAACATATTTTATAAGGACGATAGCTGCCACAGATAGTAATTCTTCTAATGGATTTGGGCAAAGTGAATTGAAATCCATTTGGAAAGACTCACTGTTCTGAATGTCATTAAAAACATTTGTGATTCATGGGAGGAGGTCAGAATATCAATATTACCAGGACTTTGGAAGAAGTTGATTCCAGCCACTACAGATGATTTTGAGGGGCTCAAGACTCCAGTAGAAAAAGGAACTGCAGATGTGATGGAAATAGCAAGAGAACTAGAATTAGAAGTGGAGCCTGAAAAATGTGATTGAATTGCCACAATCTCATGAGCAAGCTTGGATGGATGAAGAGTTGCTTCTTATGGATGAGCAAAGAACACGCTTCCTCGAGGGGAAATCTACTTCTGGAGAAGATGATCTGAACATGGTTGAAAAGACAACAAAGGATTTAGAATATTAAATCAACTTAGTTGATAAAGCAACAGCAGGGCTTGCAAGGATTGACTCCAATTTTGAAAGTTCTATTGTGGCTAAAGTGCTGTCAAACAGCCTCACATGCTACAGAGAAATATTTTATGAAAGGAAGAGTTGGTCGGGCGCAGTGGCTCATACCTGTAATCCCAGTACTTGGAGGCCAAGGCGGGTGGATCATCTGAGGTCAGGAATTCAAGACCAGCCTGGCCAACATGGTGAAACCCTGTCTCTACCTAAAAAAAAAATACAAAAAATTAGCTGGGCATGGTAGCGCGCACCTGTAATCCCAACTACTCAAGAGGCTGAGGCAGGAGAATTGCTTGAACTTGGGAGGCGGAGGTTGCAGTGAACCGAGACTGTGCCACTGCCCTCTAGCCTAGGGAACAGAGTGAAATAAAGGAAGGAGGGGAGGAAGGGAGGGAGGCAGGGAAGGAGGGAGGGAGGGAGGAAGGGTCCATCAATACAACAAACTTTATTGTTGTCTTATTTTTAGAATCACCACAGGCCAAGCCTTAAGGAACCACCACCCTGATTGGTCAGTGGCCATCGACACTGAGGTGAAAGCCTTCAACAGCAAAAAAAGTATAATGCTATATATTTACTTATAAATATATAACATATATATATATATATATATATATATACAGCACTTAAACATATGTTATTTCACATAAAATAGACTACAACATAATATAAACAACTTTTCTATGCACTGAGAAACCCAAAAATTCTCACTTTTATTGTGAGATTTGCTTTATTGTAGTGGTCTGGAACCAAACCTGCAATATCAAGGTATGCTTATAAAACTGACAAATGATTCATAGCTAGAATATATAAAGAACTTCTAAAAATCAAGATAAGGACAAACGACCCACTAGAAATATGGGTAGGAGCTTAAAACAGGTGCTCCATAGAGGAAATACACATGGCAGTACCCTCAGCCTCAGTAAGCATGAGAGTGTAAATTAGGACCACAGTAAGAGGCAAACCCTGGCAAGAGTTAAGAAATCTGGGCTAGGTGTGGTGGCACACGCCCGTAATCCCACCACTTTGGAATGCTCAGGCGGGTGGATCGCCTGAGGTTAGGAGTTCGAGACCAGCTTGGCCAATATGGTGAAACCCCGTCTCTATTAAAAATACAAAAATTAGCTGGGCATGGTGGTGGGCACCTGTAATCCTAGCTACTCGGGAGGCCAAGACAGAAGAATCACTTGAACCCGGGAGGTGGAGGTTGCAGTGAGCACCATTGCATTCCAGCCTGGGCGACAAAAGTGAAACTCCATCTAAAAAAAAAAGAAGAAAGAAAAGAAAAAGAAAAAGAAATCTGACAATATAAAATGTTGCAGAGAAGGGGAGACCGATGGAAATTCTTACAGACTGCCCGTGGAAGTGAAAGCCACTTTGGAAACCAATTTGGCATCATCTTATAAAATTTAACATTTACTCAATGACTATTCACACCTCTATACCATAGATAGAGTCTCACACATGTGTACCATGAGGCATGTACAAGAATGTTTATAGCAATAGTGATCATAAGAGCAAAAAACTACAAACAGCCCAAATATCCAATGGTAGGAAAATTGGTACACTGATTTCTTTTTCTATTTACACAATGGACTATTGTAGAACAGTTTAAAATAAATTAATTCTACGTGACACGGAAGACTCATAGAAATGTAACATTGAATGTAAAAAGAAAGTCCCAGACCACTTAACATCATAATTATCAAGCTCAAAAAAGTTGAACAATATATTGCTTAAACATGTAGACAAATAAGATTACATTTTTAAAGGCAAAAAGATGATAAAAATTTAAAAATTGAGATAGGCCAGGCATGGTAGCTCACACCTGTAATCCCAGTATTTTGGGAGGCGAGGTGGGTGGATTACCTGAGGTCACGAGCTCAGGACCAACCTGGCCAATATGGTGAAACGCTGTCTCTACTAAAAAATAAAAAAATTAGCTGGGCATGGTGGCAGCTACCTGTAATCGCAGCTACTCGGGAGGCTGAGACAGGAGAATTGCTTGAACCCAGGAGGTGGAGGTTGCAGTGAGCCGAGATCATGCCATTGCAATCCAACCTGGGCAAAAAGAGCGAAACTCTGTCTCAAAAAAAAAAAAAGAGATAGTATTCACTTCTGGCCCCTAAGAGGCACACATGGGGAAATGCCTGTTAGTGGAAACGCCGTTGGTTTCTGTGTGAGTTTATATTCTACCACTATGCTTCAGTTTCCATATATGTTACATATATTCTTTAATATCAAATATTATATGAAATTGTAATTTAAAAAATTAAAGAATGAATGAATCAATCTCATTGGTGGGATGCCAGGCAAGATACTATTATCTGTATCAAACGGAGCTTAATCTCCTGCTCAGGCTTAGGAGGGAGAAGCAATACATTCACCAGCATAATGCGGAATAGATGATTCTCTCTGCAAATGTCTTGGAGTGACCAGATTTTCCCCAGGGAAAACCAGACTTCACTTCAGGTATGGAAGTAGGATAAATGGTTTTAAAAAAATATTCAGAATTATAGAGGAGTTCACTCAAAATTAAACAAGAAATGCACAAGGGCAGTCAAACATCTATTTGGATAAAGAATTATACACATACGCAAAAGCCCAAATTATAGATGCTAAAGGAACCATGTATTTCTCCTGCTTCCTTATAGTCATGATAATGCTCTTCTCTTTATCCTGGTCTCCACTTGCTGATAAGGAAGTAAATACTTCATTAGATCATTTATTTGCTAATTACAATTTTAAATCATTACAAACTTGAGTTGACTGTCCTGCAGCTTATCACATGAACTATGGTCAAATGCAGTCATTAATACACTTCGGCAGAACTTCAAACCCAATGAAAGAATTGTGTGAATCAACTCACTTTTCTAGGCTTAAGTATAAAAAGAATGTTCTCTATCAGCTAAGTTTCATAAGCTAGAGATCAAAATTACAAAGATACTGAAGTTTTAATATGAGGTGAAACTTGATGTAGAATTGTTCCCACTAGAAACTTCCTAGACACTTTCTAATATGTTATGTCTTGCTTTGATGCTGTCATGAAATTGGCACTAGAAAGAAACATGTGACTTTTAAAATGATTTGGTCTTAGCAGCATCTAAATTCTCCTTTCTCTCATTCCCCTTGCCACATTGTAGCATCTTTGAAAGATCTGTTTTTCTCTGTTAAAGAACAAGAACATTCTTCTAAAGTTGATGCCCTGAAGCTCATTTTCTTTCCTCATGATGAATTATTGAAGTCATGTGGCCTTAAAAGTGCACACTGGATAAGAAGAAGCCAAAGCTATTACAAGATTTTCTTTTCAGAACTGGTCCGTATTCTTAAAGCATATGATCTGAAAATCTAATATAAAATAGGGTAAAGTGGATGTTCATGGAAACCACTTCTGGTGCAACACAGTTAAAATAGAAGATGTGGGAAGATCTAGTACAGTGTGTGACTGAGCTGGCAGAAGGTAAGGGAGCTCCGAACAAAAAGTCCTTATCCCTCCTGGAAGTAACCAGGTGCTCACCAGAGCCAGGCTGTGTGTGCCTCGGTATCTATGTTCAATCCTGGTGGCCGAGCTTCTGGATCGTAAGGGACCACCCACCAGAAGACAGGAGACCAAACTGGGACTTGAGCAGGCTAGAAGATTAGATCAGAGCAGAAACATATAAACTGGGGAGCTGTGGTTCCTTCAAGTTGGGAGGAAACACAGTGGTGGAGAAACACCCAGGGGCCTCCCATGCTACTGGTGCCGTTTTATTGTTCAGTTGCATGGTGGGTACGTGGGGGGTTATTTTACTTTTACTCTCTAAATTGCACACATATTATTTCCATGACTTCTTTTAGTTAATATGAAATAACTTTGCAGACGTCAAACCCATGTCAAAATATCAAGGGCAATTTCAATTCAGAAAACAATCTTTGTTGCCCATAAAAAGCACAGCTGATATGTTTTTTGTTTTGTTTTGTTTTTTGAGATGGAGCCTCCCTCTGTGGCCCAGGCTGGAGTGCTGTGGCGCGGTCTCAGCTTACTGCAACCTCTGCCTCCAGGGTTCAAGCAATTCTCCTGCCTCAGCCTCCTAAGTAGCTGGGATTACAGGTGCCCAACACCACACCTAGCTAATTTTTGTATTTTTTTTTTTTTTAGTAGAGACGGGGTTTCTTCATGCTGGCCAGGCTGGTTTTGACCTCCTGACTTCTGGTACCCACCCGCCACCGCCTCCCAAAGTGCTGGGTTTACAGGTATGAGCCACCACACCCTCCAACTAATATGTTAAAATATCTATACATCTTGTGTCATTACAGGGGACAGGCTTTCAGGTCAATTTCATAATCACCCTCCTGCCATGCCTCATCATTGCTTGAAAAAAAATCAGAGAAAATGCTGAGCCATGGTTTGCTCAATTAGCTAACGCTCCACTGTCACTACACTCATTCTTCTGCTGTCAGTTTCCAACAGACGACCCCCTATCATCATCAGGACTAGTTGGGAATAATTTGCAAGCTTTCAAAAATCAAATTCATATGTCCAATGCAAACGGTGATCAAAAAGTTTTAATTTTCCAATCTTTAGAAAACAATTCCAAAGTTGGAAATGCAAAACATTTTTAGCAATAGCCTCTTAACAGAATATGTGTTCAGCTTCTCAAAGGACAACTCTGAAAAGGCCAACATTCCTTAGAATATCAGAAACCTTGTAGTATGTTTTTAAAGAATTGGTTTTGTTGGCCAGGCGTGCTGGCTCATGCCTATAATCCCAG
>NW_016107938.1:96695-99105 GCF_001604975.1 Cebus imitator
CTATAATCCCAGCACTTTGAGAGGCCAAGGTGAGTGGATCATGAAGTCAGGAGTTTGAGACCAGCCTGACCAACATGGTGAAATCCCATCTCTAGTAAAAATACAAAAATTAGCCGGGCATGGTGGCGCATGCCTATAATCCCAGCTACTCAGGAGGCTGAGGCAGGAAAATCGCTTGAACCCGGGAGGCAGATGTTGCAATGAGCCGACGTACCACTGCACTCCAGCCTGTATGACAGAACCAGACTTTGTCTTTAAAAAAAAAAAAATGTTTTCAAGTTGTTAGACCCAAATGGTGCTTTATTAATGAAAAATTGTCTCTGACAATCCACAAACTAGTTACAGAAGGTGCCACCTATTAAAATATTAAAGTTAATTCTTTTTGAATATCTGAAGAAATCAAAAAAAGTTGCCATTTGCAGTTTTAATTAGATTCTTTTAAAATACAATCTGTAACCTTGAGACCTAACATCCCAGGATATGATCTAAGCTCAGAGTTGACACCACTCCCCACTGGCTGTATTCTTAAAGGAAGACCTACAATCCAGTTTCACTGGCCTCTCGGTTCTTCCCAAAATCCATCAGGTATATGCCATTCAGGACATTTGTACCTGCTGTTCCTTCTGCCTGAATTGCCCTTTGGCCTTGTACCCACAGAGCTCAATGTCTCATTCACTCGGCTCTTTTGCTCTTCCACAAACTGCTTACGCTGTTCACCACTGAACCCCTTCCTCCAGGATTCTCAATACCCTATTCCTTCTTTATTTTTCCATACTACTGGCCACATCTATATACTCTACTTATAAATATGTTTTTATTTTTTCTCTCTGTCACTGGAAGGTAAGCCATGTGGGTGCAGGGATTTTGTGATTTTGATAACACTGTTTGTTAATGTCCAGCCCTTAAGAAGTGCACCTGGCATGGGTCGATCTGCACTAAGTGTACCTGAATGAATGAGTGAAAGGAGGCTGCCGATGCCCACCTATTTCAAACCATTCTAACAGGGAAGCTCACAGGTAAGAATCTCTGGAAGTGAGCCCAGCCTTCCAGTCATCCCGGTTACACAGATCTACCATCACAGTGACAGCAGCATCCCAGCCACCCCCTGGCTTCCCAGCCGCGCTGCCCAATCAGAGAGTAGGGCAGCAAAGAGTTTCTCCTTTTGCCTACTCTCTGAATCAAAGGAACGTTATAAAAACATCCCTTATTCCTATCAATCTTGGCAAAACCACCCAAAGGATGTTTCTACACCAACTCCCCAAAGAAGGCTTTCTTCATACAGCTGTTTTTCTCAGGTTGCTTTCCCCGTCTTTCTCTCTCCATGTAAAATGCTTAAGCCTTCAAGCTCTGTGCATTTCGTCTGATGAGAGATTTAATTACTGGTATTTTGAGTGGTGCATGTTCACTACAGGAACGATGAAAGGCGCCTGGAACCCTCGCTGAGAGCTGTGAGCAGGCAGTGGCGATGAATGAAGTGAGCGGAGCTGGGGGCTGCACGCAGCAGTACCCGTCACCCAGGTGAGAGACCGCAAGCCCACACAGCCATCCGTCAGCTCAGAATACCCCAAAGTATCAGACGATTTCATTTTCAGCATGATCCTCTCTTAAAATGTGCAATGATAAAAATCTTAGTGCAAACATTCAGCATTGAAAGGCCAATTGTTGTTAGCATGGTTTTCCTCCTCTATGTGCAACTTCTAAAGAAATAAATCGGAATTGTTCAAACTGAAAATTATTTCCTTGTACTCTGACATCCATCCATAACTCAGTTTCATTGGCTGGCTCAACGGTAAAATGAATATAAATAGAATAATGAAAATTTTCTCTTTTAATACACTGGCTTCTTGGCCGTGGTCCATGCAGGTATTAGTCCAACACAATTTACCGAATATATAGAAGCTGAGAGTACACAGGTATTAGGTGACAGTCACACACAGTGGAATGGAAACAAAATGCTCTTACTAACCAGCCACTGCTCAGTTTCCAAGTCAGAGAGAAATGGTGAAAAAAAATAGCTTCCCTATTTATCTGCAGATCAGTGTGTGAGAGTTACTGTCATTTGTGCTGGGGAATTCAGAAGAACATATAACATTTTTTCCATTTCCTTAACAGTGCTAGTTACTGAAACTCTAAATGCAAAACTAACCTCCTGCAGAAATCTCCTAGATCTACACAGACATGTCCATATCCCTGATGAATGGGGCTTATTTTATATATGAATCTTGCTTGTGACTTAGAGTGCACAGAAAATGCCATAGCCTCACTTTTAACTAGTTGTGTGTAGGGAAACCTACTTTATACAACGCTGCCACACTTGAAGTCTCATTTCCCTCTCATGGTGTTCACCATCCATCACATCATCTGTACTTTCGTTTTTTAATAGTGTCCTTTACATTCCCCCAATAATTTT
>NW_016107938.1:100276-152923 GCF_001604975.1 Cebus imitator
TTTTTTTTTTCTTTTCTTTTTCTCTCACAGGTGAAATAACAGCTGGAACTTACCAGAATTCTACTCCTCAAAGAGCCTGCATGCAGTGGCATAAAACTAACACAGGTGCCCCAGCATGATGACAAAGAATAAATAGAAGCACATGTTCTGAAAGGTCCATAATTCTTTGCTTCTTACAATACTACTTATAAAACGTGGTCAGCTTTGTTCTGCAAATTGGCTGACACCTAACATAGAGGCACTGCTGTTGGTGCCCGCGTGACCGTGGCACCTGGATTCCCTTATCTTGTTTATTATTATTCACAGTTTCAAAAACACTTCAGAGATTTGAAGAAAGGGATAGATTGTGATCTATTCTCAGAGTGTGGTCCTGCCAGGAGGCCAAATGACTTTTTAAAGGTCCCTTTAGTGACATGGCATGTCTTAACTGATATTTTCCTTTTAAAAACAACTATCTTTTTGGGGGGGCGCCCAGAGAGGATATGAGGGATTACATTTGAATAGAAACACTGGAACTTGCTTTCCTATGCCCACCCTGTTTTTTCGGGGAAGAAATCCTCTTGGAATGTGGAAAAGAAATGAGTCTGAGCATACTAAATCCAAGTAATGCAACACTGATGTCTCTCCACCGCAAGTCAATACAATAGCAAAAGTCCCAATAATGTCAGACTCACCGTCAGGAGACAGACACAGTGGCACGCTCTGCCTGCATGAGATGGATGGGTGGTCTGGAGGATGTGATTCTCCTGTAAAAACCAGGGTATATACACACGCATGCTTATAAAAACTTCTTGGAGGAGGCCTTCCAAGGAATCTCTGTGCCGCCAACTCTAATTCCTCCAACTACAATGGAAGAGTTCTCTGAGTTTCCAAATTTTCATGAAGAAATAGCAAGTATTGGGCTTCCCTGTGCTTTCCTGACTTGACACTCACTTGAGCAACCAAATCAACCACCATCTGAGGGCACTCTCCCCAGCCCAAGGCTGCACTTCCTTCCAGTCATTGACAGAGGGATGGCCCCACTTCATAGATCCTCCAACATGCACTGAAAGGACAAAATCTCAGAATCGAGCTGAGCGCAGTGAGTGGGTTACCAAGGGCACTGACAAAATCATTCATGGCAGCCCAAAGTTACCTGAGAGTTCTTGCAAAGTGCTCACTTAGGCTGACAATGTGTAGATCTGCAGAGTTGGGCCAAAGTTAACCTGGGCTTGTGGTAGTAAAAAATACTAGAGAAATTCCAAGGACACAGTATTTCTAACCTGGTCTCCTGAGTCTAAATGACATGAGGGTGTCAGAAATGTTTTGGGAGATTGGTAAAAGGCTAGATTTCTCTACCTGGACTCTTTCTTCTTCTAGACTCTTATACTAACTGAATCATTCCATATATTAAAAACGTAATATGTGCCCCGTTTTTGGATAATTTTACAGTTAAAATGTAGAAATACCATGGTCAGACTATTTTATGAAAGAGCCAAAACACATAGTAAATTAAGATTGATTTGCATGAAATGTTGCAGACATCCAGATGATATTAAAAAAAAGGAAACAAACTTTGTTTGAACTCTGTAGCTGTTAGATTAGATTAACCCCTTTTGTCTGTACTCTACTCCTGTTCCCAATTTAACACCTGTAAATTGGCATGGAAATTGTATATAAAATGTACATTTCATATTGCAAAGGTAGGAAGTTCAAATTGTGTGAGAGTCAGAATTTTATTAGAAATTCTTCAGCTCATGCCTTTCCCCAGCCTTGAAAATGTGGGTAATCCATTTTCTACTAATATCGTTTCTTTTTGTATCTTATAGGGTTTGGCAATAGCCAACAAAAGTGGTCAGGAGAGCCCAGGGGCATTGGTGGGGCCAGAAGCCATGGTGAAGAGATGGAACAGATTGAGTTTGAACTGGATAGTCTTCTAATTCACTATTTAAAATTAAGTTCTCATCCTTAGGAATTCTCCACGTTTCTACTGAACAAATGGACAAATTGGAGCAGCCCCCTGATGGCTCCAATGATTCTGGACTCTTGAGACAAATGGTCGGCCAGGTCAAGGAAGGTGGGGCTGGCTTCTCTAAAGCAAGGAGGTGGACTCTCCCGGGCTGTACGTTAATGCCTCATTATACTAGCTTTCTTCTTTCCACAAATGGACTTGTTGATTCACTGCTAAATGAATCGAATCTAAAAGCTAAGGTGCCAATCAGAGAAATTATTTCCTAGGGGCACTTATATACAGATCCTTCCAAAATATTTCAGAAACTGTGGTGTTTCAGCAGGAACGGTTAGACTTTGAAATCATTCTCGCCAACGTGCCTTTGCTTTTTTCTACTTTCTTACCTGATCTCTCCTTCTCTCTCTCTCATTTGTTGAGGTGCAAGAGAACAAAATCAGATTCCCACAAAATGTAGAGGCATGTTCTGGAATGTTGCAGGGAGCTGGCCAGGCAGAGCTGCAGCGTGGGAGCCCTGCCTTGGAACCGGGGCACTCCACCATGAATCAGGAAACAGGCTTATGCCCATCTGCTCTCTAGTCCTGTGTCTCAGACAGTGTGATACAGGGATCACCCTGAGAGAAAGCTGCCACCGCAGACACCAGGATACACTGCCCTCATTTTTACAAATGCATGCAATTAGCCATGATTTTAAATTAGTACCATGGTGAGCGAACAGGTCTTAAGCATATATGCCAAGTATTACAAGCCATTTTTCAATGGCTTCGACTTCCTCAGCTCCAAAACCTTGGATCTCACTCCAACTCAGCATCTACTATTATGTTCTGTGTCTCCATTATATTAGATTTGCAGGAGATTAATGAGAAGCACAGCACATAATTCACATGAATAGGCTTTGAAAGCTAAGTGTGATGAAAAGTATTATTATTACTATTATGCAAAGTCCTTGCAGCAAAAATTACATTATGCTTTTTCCAGATATATTGTGAACCTATTGCCTAGCTAGAGTTTGGATCTAGGCTTTCTTAAAACTTCATTTGTGATGCTTGCACTTACTTCATAAACTTCCTTGGGTATGAAAACACTGAAGTTTTCTTTCCTCCTGAATGCCTCAGGCAGTTGACAGTGGATAACGACATCAACAGGCAGGTGGCCATCAAGGACCTAGGATAGGTGTGTTTTTGTGAGACCCCAGACAGTTGATTTCTGTATGATACCTCTCCATAAATGTGAATTTCCCATTCTTTAATTTTTAATTTTAATAAATTGCTATTTAAATAACAAAACTTAACATTCAATCATTATTTTAAAGATGACATTTTAAGATAACTCAAAGAGATGAAGGCAAAAATTCCAACTAATTTGTATCTTTTCCCCACTTTTCTACCATGTGAACTTCCAGTTCAAGGCTCATTTTTTTCTGGCATTTGTCACAGAGAAATTGAGTTTCCCAATAGCATCTCTCACGATTAGCTCAAATCTGACCCAGCAGCTATAGAATAGCCAAAGGCTACTCGTGGCGTCAGCTATTCACCTGGAAGGTCTTTGGTGACTGAGCATTGATTTCCACACACGTGCGGTAGGAGAGAGAGGCAAGGAAGAAACTAACAAGGGAATCCTGCTGGAGCTGTCCTCTGCTCTCCAGTTAAGAAGTGGTCATTTCCACTCCGTTCTTATGACTTCCCAGCTCCTGTTTGTTAGTTACTTAATCTTGCTAGGTAGCCCTAGGGGCAGCCAGATTTGTGTATTAAGCTCACTTATTTGTGTGTTTACTGTTAGCAACAACCTGAACCCACAAACTACTTAACAAAGAATAGTCTGAGCAAAATGTAGGCAACTCTTAGGTCAGGTCTTTATTATCATTAGATCACACCATCCATCAACTGATGCTAATCTTCAACTGACAGTCACCTGGTCTTCCAGAGCAGGTTCCGGTAATACAGTATAGTTTTGGCATAACTTCAGAACAAGAAATCCCGGTGGATCGTAGCTATCTACTTATAAATTATAATTTTTCCCTATGTAGAAGAAAATATTCAAGACCTATATAATTCACATACTTAGAAAAAAAAAACAACTTATTTTTTTCCCCTCTCTCAAACTGCCTGGAGGTAAAAAAAAAAAAAAAATGCTAAACGGATAATATCTTTCAACACTGAATTGATTTCTCAGCTTAATTTAAGCATAGAAATTATGTGCCAGATGGCATAATCAACATGTTCTGTTGAAAGATTGCAATTTTATTCTTATAAGAAAAAATAAGCGTTTTTCCACGTGGTCTACTCAGCAGGGAAGAGAGTTTATATATGCTGGCTCTAACAATGTCATCTTTGACGAGGAAAAAGACAATAGCTTTGAATGTATTAACTGATCTGTTTTGAAAGCAAAAATGGTACTTTGTCTTATTCTGCCAAAAGTATTACATAAGACCTGTGGTAAGTAACTGGAGGAAAAAAAACATTAAAATGAATAGCCATAAATATAGTAAAATTTATCTTTGCACAGTTGGACATTTTAAAGATTTTCTGAAGGGCATTTTATTTCTAATCATGAAATAACTGTATTCATTCAATATCCTGAACCACGATGCTATAAAATCTGAATATGCCCTCCTCCCAGGGAGGTCATTAAAAGATTTGCCTGTCTTGGGGGAGATGGGAACTGCCCGTTTTCACAACTCATTTCATTTTTATGTGGCATTTCTATTCCCTACACTTCCATAAAGCCCTTTGCTAAGAAACTCAGTCATGAGCTAAAGAGAAAAGCACGATGTTTATAAGAAAGAAGAATCCAAACAGCTAACTGATACAAGCATTCGATCAGAGTTGCAAGGAGAGCCAAGGAAAGGGGAGGAGAAAAGCGGAGAGAAGGAAGGAGGAGGACAGAAGAGAGAAGCGAGAGCCACCAGATCACAGAGGAGGAAAAGCACAGGTCAAATAATGAGTGATCTTGCTTCTGAAAAATGAGCCCAGACATGATTGCTCATGCCTATAATCCCAACACTTTGGGAGGCTGAAGCAGGAGGATTGCCTGAGCCCAGGAGTTTTGAGATCAGCCTCGGCAACCTCTCTCTAAAAAATATGTTTTTTAAATAGCCAGACACAGTGACACACACCAGTGGTCTCAGCTACTTGGAAGGCCAAAGTGGAAGGATTGCTTGAGCCCAGGAAGTCAAGGCTGCGGTGAGCCTAGATTGCACCACTGCACTCCAGCCTGAGCAACAGAGCAAGACCCTGTCAAAAAGAAAAGAAAAGAGGAAGGAAGGAAGGAAGGGAGGGAGTGAGGGAAGAAGGAAGGGAGGGATGGAGGGAGGGAGGGAGGAAGGAAGGAAGGAAGAAAGAGAAGACTGCCTTGCCTATGACAAGTAAATTACAGATAGAAAATATCAGTATCTCTCTGATTACTTTAGAACATTATTTTTTTAAGATAAGATAAAAAAAGACCTTTAAGATAAGGTCTTGCTGTGTCACCCAGGCTGGAGTGCAGTGGCATGATCATATCTCACTGTGGTCACAACCTCCAGGTTTAAGTGATCCTCCCACCTCAGCCTCACAAGCAGCTGGGACTACAGGCACGCACCACCATGCCCAGCTAGTTTTCTTTTTTAACTTTTATTTTAGATTCAGGAGTACATGTACAGGTTTGTTAAATAGGTAAACCCATGTCATGAGGGTTTGTTGTACAGATTATTTCATCACGCCAGTACTAAGCCTAATATTCAATAGTTATTTTTTCTGCTCCTCTCCCACCTCTCACCCTCCACCCTCAATTAGGCCCCAGTGTGTGTTGTTCCCCTCTTTGTGTCCATTGGTTCTTGTTATTTAGCTCCCACTTATCAGTGAGAACATGAAGTATTCGGTTTTCTATTCCTGCATTTGTTTGCAAAGGATAATAACCTCCAGCTCCATCCATGTTCCTGCAAAGCATATGATCTCATTCTTTTTAATGGCCACACAGTATTCCGTTTGGATTCCATGATTTTTTTAATCCTAAATTGATGGGCATTTAGGTTGATTCCATGTCTTTGCTATTGTGAACGGTGATGCAATGAACACACATATGCATGTCTTTATGACAGAATTATTTATATTCCTTTGGGTATATACCCAGTAATGATATTGTTGGGTTAAACAGTTCCATTTTTAGCTCTTTCAAGAATCCCCACACTGCTTTCCACAATGGCTGAACTAATTCACACCCCCGACAAAAATGTATAAGTGTTTCCTTTTCTTTGCAACCTCACCAGCATCTATTACTTTTTTATTTTTATTATTTTTTATTTTTTATTTTATTGAGGCAGAGTCTTGCTCTGTTGCCAGGCTCCAGGCTGGAGTGCAGTGGTGTGATCTCAGCTCACTGTAGCCTCCACCTCCCAGGCTCAAGCAATTCTCCTGCCTCAGCCTCCCAAGTAGCTGGGACTACAGGTGTGCACCACCATGCCCAGCAAATTTTTTTGTCTTTTTTAGTAGAGACAGGGTTTCACCATGTTGGCCAGGATGGTCTTGATCTCCTGACCTCATGATCCGCCTGCCTCAGCCTCCCAAAGTGCTGGGATTACAGGCATGAGCCAACATCTGTTATTTTTTGACTTTTTTTTGTAATAGCCATTCTTACTGGTGTGAGATGGTATCTCATTGTGGTTTTGATTTGCATTTCTCTAATGATCAGTGATAATGAGTTTTTTTTCATATGATGGTTGGCCACATGTATGTCTTCTTTCAAAAAGTGTCTGTTCATGTCTTTGCTCATTTTTTAATGGGGTTGTTTGGTATTTCTTTCTTGTATATTTAAGTTTCTTATACATGCTGGATATCAGAGCTTTGTCAAATAAATAGTTTGCAAAAATTTTCTCCCAGTCTTTAGGTTGTCTGTTTACTCTGTTGATAGTTTCTTTTGCTGTGCAGAGGCACTTTAGTTTAATTAGATCCCACTTGCCAATTTTTGCTTTTGTTGTGATTGCTTTTGGCATCTTCATAATGAAATATTTGCCAGTTCCTATGTCCTGAATGGTATTGCCTCAGTTGTCCTCAATATAATAAGAGCCATCTATGACAAACCCACAGCCAAAATCATACTGAATAGGCACAAGCTGGAAACATTCCCCTAGAAAACTGGCACAACACAAGGATGCCCTCTCTCACCACTCCTATTCAACATAGTATTGAAAGTCCTGGCCAAGGAAATCAGACAAGAGAAAGAAATAAAAGGAATCCTAATAGCAAGAAAGGAAGTCAAACTATCTGTTTGTAGACAACATGATTCTATATCTAGAAAGCCCCATGGTCTCAGCTCAAAAGCTCCTTCAGCTAATAAACAACTTCAGCAAAGTGTCAGTATACCAAACCAATGGACAAAAATCATTTCCATTTCTGTACAACAACAGCTAAGCCTAGAGCCAAATCAGGAAGGCAATACCATTCACAACTGCTGAGGAGGAAAAATAAAATTTAAAATAAACATTAATTTAAAATAATAAGCTTAAGACTAGGCCACAAAAAATAGTTATAAAGAGCAGAGAAACAAGTAAACCACCCCTCCCAGCCTAAATTGCCTGAATAGTCTCCTCCTTCTAAGATAAGGCACTCAAGCATATCTTTGTACCCGCAACTCACAAGCATATTTGTGCAAAAAACCTGTTCTCTTCCCCAGCTGCCAGTTGTGGGAGAGAGATACCGCATAAAAAGTGTATGTATTCTCAAAGTTGTAAACTTGTCGCAAGTCAATGACTGTCTTTGTTTAAACCTGTTTTTTTCTCCTGCCTTATCTTCCTGTGCCAAAACTTATATAAGCAAGGAATTTTTCTTTGTGCAAGGCTGGGCAGCCATTACAAGCAGTGAGGCCTCTGTCAGCCAGAGCTCCAATAAAAAAAAAATCTTCTCCTTTTGAAACTATTCCAAGCAATCCAAAAAGAGGGAATCCTTCCCAAATCATTTTATGAGACCAACGTCATACTGATACCAAAATGTGGCAGAGACTCAACAAGAAAAGAAAACTTCAGACCAATATCCATGAAGAACATAGATGCAAAAATCCTCAGTAAAATACTGGCAAGCTGATTGCAACAGCACATCAGGAAGCTTGTCCATCATGATCAAGTAGGATTCATCCCAGAGATGCAAGGCTGGTTTAACATATGCAAGTCTATAAACATAATTAACCACATAAACAGAACCAAAGACAAAAACCACATAATTATCTCAATAGATGAAGAGAAGGCCTTTGACAAAATTCAACAGTGCTTTATGCTAAAAACTCTCGATAATGTAGGTATTGATGGAATGTATCTCAAAATAATAAAAGCTATTTATGACAAACCCATAGCCAATATCATGCTGAATGGACAAAAACTGGAAGCATTCCCTTTGAAATCTGGCACTAGACAAGGATGCCCTCTCTCACCACTCCTATTCAATATAGTACTGGAAGTTCTAGCCAGAGCAATCAGGAGAGAAAAAGAAACAAAGGGTATTGAGTTAGGAAAGGAAGAAGTCAAATTGTCTCTATTTGTAGACAACATGATTGTATATTTAGAAGACACCATCATCTCAGGCCAAAATCTCCTGAAACTGATAAGCAACTTCAGTAAAGTCTCAGGATACAAAATCCATGTGCAAAAATCACAAGCATTCCTATACACCAATAACACACTTAAAGAGAGCCAAATCAAGAACAAACTGCCATTTACAATTGCTACAAAGAGAATAAAATACCTAGGAATACAACTAACAAAGGATGTGAAGGAACTCTTCAAGGAGAACTACAAACCACTGCTCAAAGAAATAAGAGAGGACACAAACAGATGGAGAAACATTCCATGCTCATGGTTAGGAAGATTCAATATTGTGAAAATGGCCATACTGCCCAAAGTAATTTATAGATTCAGCAGTATCCCCATCAAGCTACCTATGACCCTCTTCACATAAGTGGAAAAAACCACGTTAAACTTCATATGGAACCAAAAGAGAGCCCACATAGCCAAGTCAATTCTAAGCAAAAAGAACAAAGCTGGAGGCATCATGCTACCTGACTTCAAACTATACTACAAGGCTGCAGTAACCAAAACTGCACGGTACTGGTACCAAAACAGACATATAGACCAGTGGTACAGGACAGAGGCCTCAGAGGCAATGCCACACATCTACAACCATCTGATCTTTGACAAACCTGACAAAAACAAGCAATAGGGAAAGGATTCCCTGTTTAATAAATGGTATTGGGAAAACTGGCTAGCCATGTGCAGAAAGCAGAAACAGGACCCCTTCCCATTTCTTGGTGGTGTATCAGCGATCCCAGATTCCTTTCTGTCCCCACTATCCTACTTGTCTATTGTTGTGTGACAAACTACCTGAAACTTAGTGATAAAAAACATACATATTATTTTGGTCTAGGCTTGTCAGATAAAATAATGCAGATCTTTTACGTGTAAGTACTGTAAATGTTTTATCTTCAAGTTTAAAAAATTAACTTTTGTCTCTAAATACGACACAGATAAAAATGTAACCTGAGTTAAATCTGAGTTTCAGATAACATAATTTTTAGTATAAATATGTCCCATGCAGTCCCATGAAATCCCATGCAATATTTGAGAGATACATAGATGAAAAAGTTACTCCTTGTTGATCTAAAATTCAAATGTAACTGAACATCCTGTAGCTGTATTTGCTAACTCTAGCAACCCTATTTTGGTGGCAGCAGTGTGGGTCAAGAGTTTGGGAAGGGTCTGGTGGAGCCAAGGGATCCACTTGCAAGGAGACTCTTCATACACGTGTCTAGAGTGTCAGGGTGCTCCTTGGCCTCACGCCCTTTCTTCACATGAAGTCTCATCTCTGGTGCCTCTCCACACAGCTCAGGGATCTTACAGTGTGGCTGCTGCAGGGAAGTCAGACCACCTACATGGAGGCTCAGGGGCCTGGCTCTGGAAGCAGGAGGCGGAAGCCTCTCATCTTGGGCCTGGCAATTGGCACAGCCTTACTTCCACCCTATTCTGTTGTTCAAGCAATCACAGAACCCACCTGGCTTTAGCAGGAGGGGGCATGGACCCCACATCTTAATGGGAGCAGTGGCGAAAAATTTACAGTCATCTTTAATCTGTCATACCCGCTGAGAAGAAATAGATTTTCTGCCACCAGAAAGGTTGAAAGTCANTTAAAGTTCTAAACATAAGACCTAACACCATAAAAACCCTAGAAGAAAACCTAGGCAAAACCATTCAGGACATAGGCATAGGCAAGGACTTCATGACTAAAACACCAAAAGTAATGGCAACAAAAGCCAAAATAGACAAATGGGATCTAATTAAACTCCAGAGCTTCTGCACAGTTAAAGAAACACTCATTAGAGTGAAATGGCAACCAACAAAATGGGAAAACATGTTTGCAATCTACCTATCTGACAAAGGGCTGATATCCATAATCTACAAAGAACTAAAACAGATTTACAAGAAAAAAAGCAAACAAACCCATTCAAAAGTGGGTGAAGGATATGAACAGACACTTGTCAAAAGAAGACATATGAGGCCAAAAAACATATGAAAAAATGCTCAACATTACTGGTATTAGAGAAATGCAAATCAAAACCACATTGAGATAGCATCTCATGCCAGTTAGAATGGTGATCATTAAAAAATCTGGAGACAACAGATGCTGGAGAGGATGTGGAGAAACAGGAATACTTTATACTGTTGGTGGGAGTGAAAATTAGTTCAACCATTGTGGAAGACAGTGCAGCAATTCCTCAAGGACCTAAAGACAGAAATTCCATTTGACCCAGCAATCCCATTACTGGGTATATATCCAAAGGATTATAAATTTGTCTATTATAAAGACACATGCAAACATATGTTCACTGCAGCACAGTTTACAATAGCAAAGACTTGGAACCAACCCAAATGCCCATCAATGACAGACTGGATAAGGAAAATGTGGCACATATACACCATGGAATACTATGCAGCCATAAAAAACGATGAGTTCATGTGATTTGTAGGGACATGGATCAACCTGGAAACCATCATTCTCAGCAAACTAACACAAGAACAGAAAATCAAACACCGCATGTTCTCACTCATAGGCGAGTGTTGAACAATGAGCACACATGCACACAGGGTGGGAAGCATCACACACTGGGGTCTCTTGGGGGGGATTATGGGAGGGACAGTGGGGGGTAGGGAGTTGGGGAGGGATAACATGGGGAGAAATGCCAGATATAGGTGACAGGGATGGAGGCAGCAAACCACATTGCCATGCAACAATCCTGCATGCTCTTCACATGTGCCCCAGAACCTAAAGTGCAATAATATATATATATATATATATATATATAAAATAAAAGTTTGCTACATATCAGATCAATATAAAATAAAATTTTCTTATGCTTTGGTCTCTCTGTTCTTCTCGGTTCAAATTCCCATGACAATGCCACAAAAAGAATAAAATACCTAGGAACATAGCCAACAAGGGAAGTGAAAGATCCCTGCAATAAGAATGCAAAGCACTGTTCAAAGAAATCAGAGATGACAAAAACAAATGGAAAAAACGTCCATGCTCATGGATAGGAAGATTCAGAAGCTTCTGATGGAGTTTCAGTGGAAAAATGGGGTCTGAAGCCAAGTTGCAGAAGTCTGAGGTGTATGTATGCAGTAAGTAAAGAGACAGCAAATAATGAATCTTCTTTAGAACACAGAGCAATTGTTTTCCATTTTTTCCTTCATGGAAGAGAAAGCACATGCCTAACACATCATGACAGCCCCATGTTGTTCTTTAAACACTGCTGTGCATCTTAAAATTTTGTGTGAATACTCTACTTATTTTACATTTTCGAGATACTAAATATTGTGTGTCCTGGTTCTGCAAACTGAGAAAAGACTGGGTGCAAGCAGAAAGGGCAGGGAAGAAGGGAAAGCCATTAGGAGGGCGTGGTTGAGCTGGGTCTTACTAAGAGCTTTGGAGGAACCCAGCAGAATACACTACTGAGAATCATCCCTTGGAAGTACTGGAAGGTGGGAAATGTATGCTAAGATTCAGTGGGTGCTGACTCCTGCCTCCAAGGACCACGAATTGCTCCCAGGGGCATTAACTTCCTTGGCACCTCCACAATGGCTAACTACTGGCTGAGAAGGTACTTCTGCTCCAGAGAAAGCACCTGGTAAAGGAGCTGAGAGATTCCATGAGCCCTCAGGGGAAGGCATGCATGGGGGCTGTCCACTACACTGCCACAGAGGTGACGTGGTGCAGAGCACAGGCAGCATGCCAGTTCCACCCGAAACCTCCAACTTGGCTAATTCTGGGATCCCTGCTCCAGAAGGTGCCACCCTGACTCTGTGCTTTTTCATGTCCCCAGGCACATGGCAGAAGACACACACATACCTGTTTGAAAAGCATAAACTTAGAAGGTATATATGTTGGGTTCCTTAAAGAGACAGATATCCAAACAGTTTGAAAAGTCTAGACCTTTCAGAAACTGATTCAGTCAAAGCTCAGCTTCCAAGAGCCCTGTATGAGAGTCGAGTGAGCCAGGTGGAATTCACTTGGAGATAGATAAGGCAACATTGCCTCCAAGAGACATACGACCATGCGGACAGGTGATCAGTTCTCCTGCTGGTTCCTACCTGCAATTTCAAAGCCAGGATCAAACCCACACATCCCAAGAATGAATGGAGAAGTGAATACGTCCATTGTAGATATCATTGAGACAAATACTTCCCTTGCTAAAAAGTATAAGTGGTTAATAATTCATATACTGTCAGTATTACTATAATAGCACAGGGAATCCATGAAAAGTGACTGTATACTCAGTTCCAAACAAACAATGACTATTTCCATACCATCCTCTATGCCCACAGGTCCCATTCAATTGACAGGCATTACACGTTTAACTTGGCTCAAAGATCAGTGATGCCTTTAATGAGGGTTATCTTTCCATGCGAAGACTAGCCACATTCCCTCCCTCAGTCTAAACTGAACTCTGCAACATCAGGCATGTCCTTTTCTTCTTTCTGATGGAACTCATGATGTTTTTAACCCTGTGGGACTAAAAACTTGGGTCTCATGGCAAGAAAATCACCTGGAAACTCGTTAGAAATACAGATTGTCTTCTATTACCCAGAACTAAGGAATCAGAAACTCTGGGGATGGGGACCAGCTATCTGTGTTTCAAGCCCTCAAGCAGATTCTAATGCAATCTAACACTTAAGGCCCAGTGCTCTAAATGAGACCCTAAGGAAGGACTCGTCAGTGCTACAAAGGCAAGGTATTGGGTAACAGGGCAGGCATGAGGACACACAGGGAAGGCCAAATCCTCATTCTCCAGATCTTGCATTCTAGGGAGCATATTTGTGGGGCCATGTAGGAGGTAGGCACATGCTAACTTTCAATCAAATTGAGAAATGTTGATCTAGGATCCTTGGAGAAACCATGAATGTTTCAGGCATCAGGTACTCATTTAAGGATCTGGATGGAAAGCATGGAGTCCCTGTGGCTCTGAAAATCCCACAGGACAGTGGCTAAAATTCTAATTGTCAGGATCAGTTCTGTGGTCCTGAACTGACCTGTGGTTTCACAAGAGAAATACCCACAGCTGTAGAGGAAACCACGAAGATCTGGAAAGTGCCTGCGGAGGTAAACAGAGCCACAATATATTCTACAAACCATCCTAAGGAACCACAGAAAATCATCCAAAGGAAGAAAAATGCATTTCTTGGCTAGGAGCTTATTGAATGTTTAAAATCAGGGAATGGACTGGGTAAGAAAGGGAAGGAGACCTCCTTGGCATTATTTCCACAGAGAAATGGTAGTTGGACACTATATATTTATTTCCCACTAAGGCTGGTTGATAACAGAATACCAAAGAGGAGTTTCTTTCAAAATACGTCATTATTCCATTTTGCATTTTGATTTCATTGTTTCATCTCAACAGACTTCAGGAACCCCTAAGCCTCATCTTTTTTAACAGATGTGCTTTTACAAAAGAAATATTCAAATAAGGAGTAAATTTCAATTCTCTAACTTTAGCTTTTTGGTCATTACCCTTAAATTCGCTGCCTAGGAAACAGCAACAAGTAATAATTGTTATGAAGCAAGATTTGTTTACATTTGGTTTACCTTCTGCCTCCTGAGGAATGGGCTCTGGAGGTTCCTTTGCTTGCCTTTGCATGCGCCCTCTGGTGGGTGCTTGGAGCTCAAGAACAAAGGGTCATTTCCAAATTTCTACAGGGGAAATTGACGCTCATTTTCAAATCCAAAAATTGGTCTATTGTTATCCTCCCCAAAAGGGACTTTTTCTTAATCTGCTATAAACATAGTGAAGGGTTGTTACTTTGTGTTAAGTTTTTAGTACAATATTTGAATAGTCATTATATTCATTATTATTTAAAATTACAATTATAATGTTAATAGTTACAGTATATATCACTTATATATCACTACTAAAGACAAATGGCACTTAATATTCATAGCATAAAAGATAAAAGTATCCTCCTAACATCATTAGGAGAAAAACTTCTTCTAATATAAGGATAAGGAGAAAACATCCATTCCCCAACTTTAGGTTTTGTTTTGTTTTTGAGTCTCATTCTGTTGCCAGGCTGGAGGGCGGTAGTGCAATCTGAGCTCACTACAACCTCCACCTCCCAGGTTCCAGTGATTCTCCTGCCTCAGCTTCCCGAGTAACTAGGACTACAGGCACAAACCACCATGGCCAGCTAATTTTTTTTTTTTAAGTGGAAACAAGGTTTCACCATGTTGGCCAGGATGGTCTTGATCTCTTGACCTTGTGATCCACCTGCCTCAAAGTGCTGGGATTACAGGAGTGAGTCACTGTGCCCAGCTCCAACTTTAGCTTTTCCAGCACTATCATGTATGCTCAGTGCCCACCTCACCCCAGCGGCGGGAGAACCCAGCTCCTGTGACAGGCCCTGTCTCCTTCACCACCGCTTGTAAGGCTTCATTCCTGGCAGCAGACAAGCAAGCCTTGCTCAAGCTCAGCGTAAATAACACCTCCGTTTACCCGACATCCCTTAGAGCTACCCTACCCCCATGTCTCTACTCTTCCCCACCAAACTTTCCACCTTCTGACCTCACATTCTCTCTTGAACATGCTCTGGTGAAAGCAGTTTTCATCTTCATGGCTCAGCTAAAATGGCTTGTATCAAAAGCACCAAATACATACCTCTGGCCAAATCCAGTGCTCCATCTGGGCCCTTTTCTTACTTCCTAAGTGGTATCCGTGAACACACTGGCCAATCTCCCTTTTTGTAACATCTACAAATAATTTCATGTGACACATAACAAAATTTTGGTCAGTGACAGGCTGCATCTATGATGGTGGGCCCATGAGATAATAATGCCATATTTTTACTCTACCTTTCTATGTTAAGATACACAAATACCTACCGCTGTGTTACCACTGCATACTCTGTGCGGCTTTGTAGCCTGAGAGCAATAGACTGTGTCAGAAGTATCCAATCTTTTGGCTTCTCTGGGCCACAGTGGAAGAATAAGAATTGTCTTGGGCCGCACATAAAATATATCATCAACATTAATGACAGCTAATGAGCTTAAAAAAAAAAAAACTCATAATGTGTTAAGAAAGTTTACAAATTTGTGTTGGGCCGCATTCAAAGTCATCCTGGGCCACAAGTGGCCCGCAGTCAGCAGGTTCTACAAGCTTGAGCTGAATCATACGGCCTAGGCGTGTAGCATGCTGTCCCATCCAAGTGTGTGCAAGCTTATGCCCACACAACAAAATCTGTACATGACTTCTGTAAATGAAATCTATAAATTTCTCAGAGTGTGTCCCCATCATTAAGTAATGCATGGCTGTATCTGAAACAGCCAAGCTAAACTGTAGCTCTAGATTGGCATACCCAACACTGCTGCTCTCAGTTCACGGCACCACTGTCCTCCACGACACTCAGTGCCCCTCTTCCACTCACAAACATATTCCATGGAATAGCAAATCTCAGCAGCTTCACTGCCAAAATAAACCCTGAGCTTTCCATCCCATCAACTCCTACGGCTGACACCCCAGTATAGCAGCAACACCTCCACCCTCAGCAGCTAGGACCACCTGAAAATAGAGAAAAAATCTTATCATCTCCCATTCACAACCCCCCAGAAGCCACCAGGGTCATTAGGATAAAAACACACCTCCCATGGCCAACAAGACACAACATCTAGCACATCTCAGTCCTCCACACCTGAAATCCCTCTGACCCTGCCTGCAGACTCCATCCATTTTATCTACTTTTGCAGGAACGGTTTCCTCTACATGGGATGTTTTTCCCCTGCATGGCCAGCTCCCTTTCATCTTTCATATCCCAGGAGTTCTGTCAGTTCCTCTGTGCATTTATCCCACCATACTACCAGAAGCCTCCCCTCCAGCCATCCCACTGCCCTTTTCGGAAGCTTCACAGCACCCCTCTCTATCCTAAATTATCTAATTGACTTATGCCTGTGTTAAGTGTCTCCACCCACCAGGATATAAACTCAACAAAGTCAGAGATATATTTGTGTTTATTCAACATTATTGAGCAAATCATTGAATGAATAAATTCCACTTCCTGTGCCTGGCCAAGTGACCAGCTCACTGCTGTGGCTGCTGCCACTCACTCTTCCCAACAAGTCTCTGGGTTTACAGCTTGTTTCTGCCTTTCAGTACTCCTGTGGTGCTTAAGAACTTGCGCCCATAGTGGGCATCCTCTTCAAATTTTCTCCAGTTCTCCAACAGGTGAAGTGCCTTAGAGGGAAGCCCTGACTCCAGTTAATTCTATTCCTGGCTCTGGTCCTAAGACAGATGACGTGGAAAGAGTGTAAGGAATGGGTTGATTAGGGCAGACGTGGAACCAATATGAAGACTTTTCTCATGGTACAGGAAGCAGGTGGTGAGCACTTGAATGAGAGCGCCAACAGTGGAGCTGCTGGAGAGAAAAGAGATTCAAGAGAGGTCAAGGAGGTAGCATCGATCAAATAGGTATGTAGGGTTAAGTGTATCAGTCAGCTCCAGCTGCTGTGACAAAGTACAAAAGACAGGTAGGCTTAAACAACACGGTTTTCAGTTCCAGAGGCTGCAAGTCAGAGATCTAAGATCAAGATCGACATGTTGGTTTCTTCTGAGACCTCTCTTTGTCTTGCAGATGGCGCCTCCCCGCTGTGTCCTCCCAAGGCCCATATGCCTCTCTCTCTTCTTCTAAGGACATCAGTCCTGTTGGACCAGGGCCCTACCCTTCCAACCTCATTTAACCTCAGTCACCTCCTTACAGGCCATATCTCAACATACAATCACATACTTCAACATGTGAATGCTGATGAGATACAATTCCATCCATAAAGGAAAGGACAGGTTAAGAAGCATTAGTGAGGATTTCCAAAATTGCATGATTTGTCTGATTGCTTTTCATTGCTACTGCAGATGTCTTATATGCTGTGCACATTCATGTTGATCACATAGGATCATTTTAGAGGGCAGGAAAACTTCTTCTCCATCTCAGTAAGCGGCACCAAATTCACCTAATTTCTTAATTCACTAATAATAACAATTACTGATACATATATTCTTATTAGAGGCCAGATTCTGTTCTAAACGTGTGTGTGTGTGTGTGTGTGTGTGTCCCATGCACGCTTACAATCCCCAGTCAAAGGAGATACTATGATCATCCCCATTTTACAGATGAGCACAGACAGGTTAAATACCTTGTCCAAATTTACACAGCTAGTACGGATCAAAGACAGGACTTGAGCAAACATAGGCTCGGCTCCAGAGTCTTTGCTCCTAAGCCCTATGATATAATAGTTCTCTTTTTTCTCACCCTCCCCACATTCACTCCATCAGCAAGGCCCCAGTTCTACCTGCAAAGCACTGCTCAAATGAACCTGCTCCTCACATCTGCCTCCACTCCTTTCCAAGCCCATTGCGGGCCTAGCTAACACAAACGCCTGCAAATTCTTCTCCGTGTTTCAGACTCTTGCAACCCTATAGCCAATCTCTATATACGCAAATCATATCATCCTCTCTCTTACCCACCACAATCCCAGAATTCCACCCAAACTCCTCACTGCGCAGCCCGTGGGGCCTGCCCTGACCTGCTTCCTGCAGAGCTCATCAACCTCCGCCCCACTGCTCTTGCCCTCTCTTTCTGTGGTTGCCTGGAGGACCACTTTGCTCGTCCTGGATCATGCTCGTGTATGCCTCAGGACCTCTGCACTTGCTGGTCCTTTCCACTCAGAACCCTTCCCTCCTCCCCTAAATTCTCACAACTTACTTCATTAGGTCTCTTCGCAAATGTCATCTTCCTCGATTAGGTCTCTTCCCAAACATCACCTCCCTCAGATTAGGTCTCTTCCCAAACATCATCTCCCTCAGGCGTGTCCTGTGACCCCACGTGAAATAGGCCCCCTACCCGCCGGTCAGCCTGTATCTCCTCCCCTTGTTCTCTGCTTTCTCAGTGGAATGCTGCTCCATTGGGCATTATGTTAAATATGCATGTGCTCATCATTATTGCTCTCTCGTTGTGGAATGCCTGTCCTACCTGGACTGGAGGAGCGAGTGTTGCCTTGTTTCCTCACTAGAGCCTAGACCTGTGCCAAGCACATAATTAGAGCTAAATACACATGTATTGAATAAATGAATTGGTTTCACATTTTATATATTGGGCTTCCTTTTTGCTTTGTTTCTAAAGGAAGTGTCTTGTGGGCAGTGGAGGTACACACTCAAGTGGCACGCGCACCAGCTCTCCCCAACTGGGACTCAGCTCATTTCAGTGTGGACTGCAAGTGCTGCCCGCCTGCATCCTGGCTTTGTCAGCTCCTAAATAACCTTCCCCGCAAGGCAGATGCCATGCTTCCTTTCACGTGGTGAGAATTACTTAATGATAATAATTATCATGGCTGTTTTACAACTGGCATGAAAAGAATTCATGCAGATGATGTTGCCTTTGAAAACTGTAACAGGATAAACTATTAAAAGTGTAACCACAAGAAAATACTTTGGCCAAAACCGGAGAGCCACAAGGTAACAATAGTACACGTGGTGCTTTGCAATACTTCCAACCACTGCTTTGTGTCACCTCCTTTCAGCCATGAGGAACAGCTCTGACACACGCCACCCCTGTGAGCAGCTGGGGCCTGTGATGATGACCGGGAACTCGCACTCTCTGCCTCAGCTTTTGGTGGCCATCTCTCATTGAAGGGCTCCGGGTATGTGGTTCAGTTTCATAAGCAATCCTGGGTCTGGGTAAACATGCTTGACTGATTAATGATAACAGCTCTTAAAACACCACAGACGTTTCCAGTGCCCAGAAATGTTTATTTTTTATACTAAATTAAATTCATTTTCCTTCTCATTCCCTCTAAGGAAAATGTTGACAAATTTAAATTCAGAGTGGACTGCTATATTGAAGATGGCCATGTGCCACAACCTCTAAACAGGCTACGGTTTGGGAATGTATTTCATCAGGAGGATGGTGGGAGGGAGGAGATTTAAGGGCTGGGAAGGAAAGCGGAAAGCCCTGGGCAAGCACCATGCCGGTGAACATTAGCACTGCACTGATGGCACTGCTCACAGAAGGAACGGTAAGTATTTTGTATTTACCAAATACAGTCATGATCAAAGGCAACTGATTATGGAATAATTTAAAATATCATCAAAAATAAAAAATCAAGTCCATCAAAAATAATCAAGTAGTCATCATGAGTAATAATTTCTTATAGCATATAACAAATACTTATCTATAATGGAAAAAGAAAAGGAAACAAATATTTATGGAATACCTACTTGTGCCATGCATCAAGATGCAGACAAATAGAAACATTATCTCCATCAAGCACATTTAAAAAATTGAAACAGAGTGGTTAATTTTCCCAAGGCAATATGGGCAGAACTAGGATCTAAGCACCAGCCTGTTGGATCCAGAGCCCATTTTCCATCTGTTTATGCATGTCTACACTGACGACATTAACAATAGATACTTATTTGTATGCAGTATCTATTTTATTTCTATAAATCATTCTGGCCATTTCGTGCTAATAAATTAATTACCTCTTTTAAAAAATTATATTCAACTAGACAGTCATCGCATCCTGACTGGTGTGGGTTTTTCCATATTATCATGGCGCAGGTAATTCCCACCAGCTGTAAGTTGTCCAGTGGAGAGATCCTTCCAGAAGAGTACGTCCTTCCAGAAGAGTACGTCCTTCCATGGACAGCTGTCCCTGGCTTCTGAGGATTATAGCTCAGCTGTATGATTTAGAAATATGCATGGACCGCAGAATGAGCTGGGGCAGGAAGACACATTCACATTATTGTGAATATCATTTTAAAACACTGAGCTGAAATAAACAATAGTTTGCAAATCAATTTCAAAGGACAATTACATATTGATGCTTCTCTTTTTTTTGTGACTAAATTTTTGTGAATTTAGTCACAGATGGATTTGCAAAGGCACCCACAGTCACGAATAAAACAGGAAGATGCACAGCACAGCTGTGAACCCTCTTCTAAAGGAAAATATTTGACTCCCTGTTCAGGATAGGCCATTACATGTGTTGGGTGAATCATGATGATTCTGATTTTTCCACATGTTGAAGACAGGCATATAATTCCTTCACTTCAGAAAATGGGCATAGATTTTAAGATTGAGGCAAGCTGACCATATTTATTGATTTATTCCTCAATAAGCATTTGATGCATTCTCAGTTCAGCTTCAGGATAACAGTTCAGCAAGACACTCACCCTGCCCTTGAGTAGCTCCATGTCCAGCATACAGGGCACAGATAAAAGCGGATGAGTGATCCTCATACATGATTAGTGCCAAAATATCAGTGAAACGCTATAAGCCAAAATGCTATAAGCCAAAGACTAGCTAGACACATGTGCGGTGATTGAGAGCAACCTCCCCTCCTTCATAAAACAAAAACGAAAAAAAAAATACTTGGCCTACCCTAGTAAACATAATTGTATAGTTAGCAATTAAATTCTTTCAGTTAAGGCTTTTTCTTCTGTCAAGAGGAACATGTTCCTGGAAAAGTCATAAAAACTGCACTACCAACTTTCTGAAACATTCCAGGCCTTTCTGTTCTGATGTCTCTGATCACAAAGAGCCTTTACCACAAATGGTCGTTTCCTGCCATCTCTGAATGTCAAATTCTTACTCATTCTTCAAAGTCCAGTAGAAAAGCTGCTTCCAAGAAGCCTCTGGAACCCGTAAGCTCTGTACGCCCTGAGCCCGCTTTCCTATAAATGCATTCCCTTCTAGCCTATGTCATGGCTATTTTTTCTGATTTTTTCTTTAGGAACACATGGCTCAGGTTGGGGCTATTTGAAAGAAAAAAGGCATATCTTCTTCTTTTTTTTTTTTGGAGAATCTCTCCCACCAGGGCAGCTAAGTTGGGGCCCTGAATTTCAAATGAAAGCCCTCAAGCTGTGAGTGGACCTCCCAACTCCAGGACAGTGGAGTCCAGGGCTTTCCAGGACTCTCCCCTCTCTGCCCACGTCCAGCCTCTGAAGAGACCAGACCATCCGTGGAGCCCTGGAGCACAGTACATAGGCGTCTCCCATCCATGAACCCAAGTTAGGATCACAGTGCACATGAGGGTCCTAATTAAGGTTAAACTGTACGAGATGGAACAATACCTGCTCTGTTTGGAGATACGGCAATGTATCAGTCTGCTGAGGCTGTGTCAGGCTGCAGTCACAAGCAGCTCCAAAATCCCTGGGGCGTCATGCAACAGAGGTGGCTCTCACTCCTATTACGTCCATGTTAGCTGTAGCTGAAGAAGCAGGCTTTATCCAGATTCATGCAGGCGTCTTGGAAGAAAAAAAAACAAAGGCAGATTGTTTTAATGATTGCCATTCTAACCAGCGTGAGGTGGTATCTCAATGTGGTTTTGATTTGCATTTCTCTAATAATCAGTGATGATGACGATAGACTGGACAAGGAAAATGTGGCACATATATACCATGGAATACTATGTAGCCATAAAAAATGAGTTTGTGTCCTTTGTAGGGACATGGATGAATCTGGAAACGATCATTCTCAGCAAACTGACACAAGAACAGAAAATCAAACACTGCGTGTTCTCACTCACAGGCACGTGATGAACAATGAGAACACATGGACACAGGGAGGGGAGCAACACCCACTGTGGTCTGTTGGCGGGGGGCACAAAAGAGGGACAGCAGGGGGCTGGGGAGGTCGGGGAGGGATAACATGCGGAGAAATGCCAGATGTAGGTGAAGCAGGGATGGAGGCAGCAAACCACATTGCCATGTGTGTACCTATGCAACAATGCTGCATGATCTGCACATGTACCCCAGAACCTAAAGTACAATTAAAAAAAAATAAAATTAAAAAAAAAAAAGGCAGATAACTTCTGTCATGCCATGGCACAGGACATTCACTTCTGCTCTCATTCCACTGTCAAAGCAAGTCACGGCCAAGGCTGACGTTAGTTGGCTGAGAGTGTATCACTTCCCTCAGTGGGAGAAGCCTGTCAGACGGTCAGTGAATATTTTAACAGCAATTTCATCTACCACAACATGTGAGAAAGATTTGGATGCTGAAGCAATCCAGAGAGAGCACCAGAGAGACCAGCAGGTCTCCGTTGAGTTTTAGTGGAAATACACTCATGTCATTGACTGGTTCTAGGCCTTAACTTTCTCATCTATGAAATCAGAGGTTTGGTATATGTGGTGTCAAGGTCCCTTCCAGCTCTGACACTGAGCCCAAAGCCTTGCAGAGTGGTGATGTATTTTGGTATTTTAGCAAGTGCCAGCATCATTTCTATATTTCTCAGAGACCTCAACAAGCAGGGTGCTTGGAAACATTTGCACATTTGCTGAATAAATAAGTTAAACCCTACGAATAACTTACATTGCTGTGAACTGATTAGATAATTTTCTGGAAGCCGCTTCGATGGATAGAAGATGCTAACAAACGTTGAGAGCTATGGGTCTGGTGGTGAAAAGACAGAAGACAAGAAGAGAAGCAGACAGACAGCGGCATCTGAGGACCACAGGGGAAGGCTGGCAGGTCGCAGCTGCCCACGCTCTGCAGGTCATTCCTCCAGAGCTGCCCTGGGATGGACAGCAGATGACAGCGGGTCACAGTTCTCGATTTCACTGTGGCTGGATTCCTTAACTTACAAAATCTAGAACCATGTACATTTTGAAACTATTGCAAATGGAAAGAGACTTTTTTTCTCGGTTCCTTGCTTTGTATTGGAAAACTAGGTAAAGAACACACTCCCAATCCACTAGAATTCAATGGCAGGAAATGCTGCAGTGTTGTACAAAAATGAAATTCCTGATTTTACTGTGAAAAGGAAATGATAGCTTTTTTACTCGAACAAAATACTCCATTTGCCAAGAAAATGTCCTCCACTGGAAGAAGCTGGCTAAGAAGAAATATACAGTCAGTGCTTTGGTTCCCATTCATTCTACCTTTGTGAAGTGATGAGAATTTTTAAAATATCTCTCCCATGATTTCCACAAATACACAGAATTGCTCTTTGAATAATTATAAAGCATCATTTGAATTTCATATTTGCTGTTTGGCTGGAGCGATGGCTATTCATCTTCTCTTTACCCAGGCCATTCTTCCTGCCCACATAATCACAGCTTAGAGAGACTGCTGGTGAGTTTCCTTCCTTTGCAACTGTGGTCCGCACTAGCTACCCAATCAGTTCATTTCTTGGTTGTAAGAATAAATACAATGTGTACATTTACTTCCTGTTTGCCCATGCAGCATAAAGGAGATCAAAAAATTTAGTCTGGTTTTAGAGGTAAAAAAGATTTAGGCTTAGAAGAGATAAAAGGTATCCCAAAGAATCGTGGCCGTCTGTTTTATAAGCTGGGATGCCACCGTGCTGCCCAAAAACCCAACCTTGTATTCCCTTCCTGCCTTAAGTTCACCCTGATGGGCTAGAAAGCTGCAAACGCTGTGATCTGAGAAGTGAAACAGAAAGCAAGTGAGGCGAAGCAGGAGTCTGTATACATGTTCCCTGAAGAATCCTTTGTTTTCATCTTCCCGTTTTCGGCTTTCAAGAGCTCCGGTCACACCAGTGATTTGAACATTTCAGAGAAACACAACTGAGGGAAGGAGCCTGGGCACCCTGCCTTGTCAGCCCCCTGGAAGACCTGGCTTCTTTCCTGACACTCACTCTGGGAGGGAAGACACCCCTGTTCCTGTCTGCCTGATGGCCAGTGGCTTCCCCGGTCAGCTAGGGCATGTTAGCAAGGCATACACACCGCTTGGGAAACATTGATTCTTAGGCCTGACACTTTAAATCAAAAGCTTTTAATCCTTTTCTCCAACTGACCAGAATACCGGTGTTTCAGGTGGTTGATGTTTCCCATGGGGAGGGGGGTTATAGGGAACGCTGATCAAGCTTATCGTATAAGATGGGAAATGCCACTGGAACTCTCAAGTGTCACTTCGCCACTCAGCATCCTGCCCTGAAGCACAGCCGTACCCTTGGTCAGAACATACAGCCCGGCCAGGCTGATCCAGGAAGCCAGCTCAGACTATTAGCATGCAGTTTTCCTTGGAGACGGGCCATCTTCACACTGTGCCTGTGTCCCCTCCCAGCCTTCGTCCCTGCTCCCTACCCACGACCCTGCCTAGGGTGCCTTGGATGGATCTCTTGCCATTTCCTGCATTCTGCAGGAGCACTAATTGAAAATTTGGGTGGCCTTGCTTATTTATTTTCCTGGAATGCAGTGGGTTATATTTTCATGGTATTTTCTCAGCAGTGCAGCGTTTCAATTTCAAACTACAACAATAAGAAGAAAAGCCAGTCCCCGTCAGCACGCAAACACACAACAGAAAAAAAGAAGCGTCCCGGGTTTGACTTGCAGTTCTGCCTTTATAAATTGTAACTAAATATAAGCCACCAGAGATGCCTGCTTTTTTCATGAAACCAAAAAGACAAATTTACTTCTTCAGGGAAAAAGGGAAAACACAGTGATGTGCTCAGTTGCTATGAAAAGCAAAAGATAAACAGGAGGTAATATGAAAAGTTATTTGGTACAATTGAACAATTGATGCTGAGTGTCTAAAATCATCATAAAATGATCTGGTTCTAATTTTTGGTCAGAATAATATTTAAAAAACTAAAATTAAAAAGGAGCTTTCTTCATCACCGTAGCACTGGGGTTCCATACAAATTTCAAAATGTCTATGTTGCACCAGCATTTTTTGTTAGGAATATGAAGGTTGACAGTGAAATATTTTATTTTCTCAGATGCTATACCATGTCACGCTAATAATCTACCACCGCTATAAACTTTGTATTGACTAACATTCACAGAAGGCTCTGTTTCAAAAGGATTTGTGTAAAAACACAATTTTGGCAAAAATTAAATTTATATACCTGGCTTACATAATTTACACCTTAAAACTGACTTTTGATTTCATCTTGGATGTATGCATCTTTAATTTCTAAACGAATACAGAGAGAAAAAGTTGTTAACATCTGATGCATTTTGCATGAAATACATTTTTAAAAAGATTTAGAATGGTTGAAAATACATACACGTTTAATAGACTTAGTTATCAAAGATGATTACTTTAATTCAATTCCCTGAAAATGTGTCCATTTGAAAGGCAAATACATTTCCATTTTTCAAGCTTTAAAATGAGGCTGTAGCTAGGTTATTTTCTTAATCTTGAGAGCTACTTTCTCTTGGTTTATATGCATTTCTGCCGCTGGTATAATTGATGAGCATGCTAATTGTGCATCAATTTACCTCGAAATGGAAAATAAGACCTTTCTGTGGAGCAAAAGGTGGCCATGTCTGTGAGCTGAAAGTAAATAGCTGGAAAAACATTGGATCTATCATTTGGGCAACTGATTTGAGAAAGAAAAGAAACTTCATTTGTACATATTCATCAAAAAAATTAATGGTATAAATTTGCTATTTTTAGTTACTTTTTATAAATTGGTGATAGCACTAAATTGTCAAATAATCAAATTTTATCTTTACATTTAAAAAATCATGTAAAGGTATCTGACTTCTTGGGTGAGAAAACATATTAATGCCTCACTGTAATTCATAAATAGAACTTTTTTCATACATATTTTGCCTTAAAACTAAAGATGTCCAAGAGGGGAAAAAATCTGCTCGGACTATGCAAATATTGCCAGGTTAAAGTACTTATTTTGAATATGTGAGCTAAATAACATAATTAGGGTTTTTCACATGATGCTGCTCATGCACGTGAAATCAGAATTATAAGATATGCTGTGCATATAATGGCAACATTTTATATTTTATAGATCTTCATAGACTATGAAAGTATTTTTACATATGTAATTGGGAATCATAATTCTCTGAGGTTCGCTTGTTTAAAAAGTATATTAAACTAAATAAGAAAAAGATAAAGGAAAATGTTTGTTATATTAAAAATATACACACAGTAATAGAACCAAGTATGACAGATAGGAAATGTGTTGCAGTTTAAATAAAGAAGAGACTTAACCTTGGACGGTCCTACAGAACATTTAATCCAGCATAGAGGAGGATGCCTGCAGTTCCTCCACTCTCCTGAGCAGTTTAGAAAACAAGCTAGAAAGCATTCATTCACTTGGTAGATTAAAATATATTTTATTTAGCATTGTTTCTTTTCATTTAGCCTTTCTAAATTAAAAAGTTAAATGCAAATCACACTATTCATCACCATGTCATTTTTTTTTTCCTGGTAGTGAAACTTTGGCTGATTCTGTCTTGTTATATTAAATTATATCTTAAGAAAATAAATGACACCTGGGTTATAGTCCATTTGGCTGCTTGGGTTTTTGTAGATAAGTCTGAACAGATATGGGGAAAGGCATGTTTTACTATTTGTACAAAGTCTCAAAAAATAAAAATTATACCTCTCTAATACTTTCCACTATCATTTCCCCTTTGCTAGGATTAACAATAAATTTTAGCATGACTGATGGTTTCCCTTCTGGGGTGTCAAATAGCAAAACTAAAATGTTTTTCAAAGAAATGTACGTCACAGAAGAAACGAGAGCAAAATCACTTCTTGTGACTTACCCTTTCCTCGTATGGCAAGGAGCTGCCATTTCCTTTCAACAGAGACGAGTGAGTCCAGAGCATGTTTTACAATTTGTGCACAGACTCAATTCACAGCGGAATCTAGGCATTGCCCAAAAGCAATTAATTGCTAAAATTTCAAAACTATCCCTTACAAAAATGCGAAGTCTAGGCTGGAGGATTTATATGGCAGAGGATGGGCCACCACCTGCAGAGCACGGGCCACCACCTGCAGAGCACAACCAGGAGGGACAAGGTTATTGAATGGTGCGCAAAAAACCCAAAACAAAACAGGAAAGCGTAAGAATGAACTAGCTTCTCATCTTTGCTTTCCCTTGAAACTTAACGACTTAGACAGAAAGTCGGAGTCTATGTACAATGTGGGATAACAGAATTATTGGATCTATGTATCAGCTTTCGCTGTCTGACATTCAACTGTAAACAACAGACAACTCACCTGATTTGGATTAGTTTATCTAAAGCACCAGGCAAAATACACCAGGTTCCTGATTTCTTTTCTTGGGAAAAAACATGGGTCCTTCTGAACACTTTCTCGTAACAGATGCCAAAAGAAGTACTATAACTAAGAGAGCAAGGTGCCTCTCAGACCACCAGGCCTGCGGATCAGCCAGCGCAGAGACGGTCAGCTAACTGCAAGATGGGAGAGAAGATGCCTTGTGGCCAGGAAGCCCAAACCCGCCCAAACACAATTCTCCAGTTACACAATCCACAAATGATCTTAAGAGTTGTTGAAAGCAAAAGACTAGTGAACAATCCTCCTATGAGTGGTTCAGCCACAAAAGAGAAATGTGTTAATCAGAAAATTTTTTTAAATTTGAATGCCGCTGTCAGCATTCTTTTTATATAAAATTCTGTCGAAGACCTCAATTTACAGAAAAGATCAAAGAGATGTAGAGAAAACAAATATTTAAATTATGATTGATGAGACAGAATGATGCAAGGTAGGTTAAAAAAAAGGCTAAGACGCAATGCAATCTAAACATCCTAAAGGCCTGGAACCCCCTACAGCTGCTTCCCCTGAGTTCCTGACACCCACCATCGTGATTTCCAGTGGTATCTGTCCCGAGTTAGCTCACTGCAATGCTTATTAGTAGCTGCTACCTCCAAATTCACTTTTTCAATCTTAATAGTGTGTGTGTGTGTGTGTGTGGACATAGATGTGGATGTGTGGATGTATGTGGGTGTGTGTATGCATCTATGCATATGTGCATGTGAGTGTGTGGTTGTAGGAGTGTGTGCCTGTGTACGCATATGCATGGATGTGTGGATGAATGCATGGATGTGGGTAGGTGTGCATGTCTGCATCTGTGTGTACCTGTGAGTGTAGGTATGTGCATGTAAGGGGTGGTGTGTGCATGTGCACATGTGTGCTTGCATATGTGCATGTGTGTATCATGCATGTGAGTATAGATGTGTAACTGTAGGGGTGGGTGTGCACATGTGCATGTGTACACTTGTGGATGTGTGTGGAGGACAGTGGTGGGTAATGACCCACAGCCCTCCCTTGGCTTCCTGCCAGGTGAGGCTTGCCCATAGACGAGGTGGGAGGCTCCTTGAGCAGGGAAAAGTGACTGGCAGTTGCAGGAGACCTGCCTTAATCTGCCACTGCCTTTAGCTTCACCAAGAGTTGAAAGCTAAAATGACATAGTCACAGAAGTTATTTGTTAATGTTTCAGAAGAAAAACCTTCTAGTTTTCCCAGGAAAATTTGTTTTGTTAAAAAATAAAATAATACGCAGGTTAGAAAAAAAAGGGAGGAAGGGACAGAGAAACTTATAATCAGTTTATTGCCAATTTTCTTCTCTGTCCACTTCCACTCATTTTTTTTTTGGATCAGTTAACTAATGGTTCTTATTTGCCTGCTGTCAGCCATTTTTGGTTTTGTAAACTTTCTTCTTAACATTGAAGTGTGACTTTCAGGAAATAAAAAGGCACAGGAATAATAATTAATCCTATAAATTGAAGATGAATTTTTCATGCAAAAGGAATTTTTTAATTGACATCAATTTCCTAATTGATGTCTATCATCAACCTCATCTGCAGACTGAAGTGCTCACTTCAACCTTGTAGAATGTTCTGGCAGCCACCATCTACTCAGTGCTCCTGAACGCAGGCACTCCTCGACTGGCCATTAGGATCTCTGTGCATTATGTTTACCATGACCTGAGGAGAACTTGGGGTGTGTCCATAACCAAAAATAGATGGAAGTTTTCACATCTGGGACTCCCATAATTTTTATACATGAAAGAAGGCTTTCATCTGTAAGTGCTCCTCAGCAGTTGGAAACTATTTTAAATTATATATTAGCAATTTATTACTAATATATTACAGATATGCAAAAAGGATGCCAGCATAAGTTCAAAAGGATGTCAGCATAAGATCAAAATTACTAGATGTTTTTATATTTAGTTATTTCATATTTAAATAAGTAGATTGCTAAGACTTTGTGGAAATACTTCACTAAATGATATGTTTTTACATCACAAAATTTGTTCTACAGTGGAAAATAGTCTAATTTCTATTATGTAAGGGCGCTTAGGTTTATAAAAGTTAAATTGATGTTGCTATTATTTTGTAAGCTAAGAAAACATGAAATTTCATTGAATAAAACAGAAAGCCTTGATTCCATGGAAAAACTACCTGCATTCTATAATTATGTTTTATAAGGTCAGTGTTCTAAATTCTTTAGGTTCATTAAATGTTGTGAAACATAACATTCTAATAATTTAAAACTTTAATATGTAGTTATTAGATTCTTAATCAGGGTATACATACAGATTTCAAACACATTTGAATAATTTACTATTGTCATTTTACAAAAATAGTCATCATGATGTGTATTTAACCGTATACTTATAACATGAAGCTTAAAAATGCCTACATAGTATTTCTAGATATTTCCAATAGAGGTCTCAATAAGGTATTTGTGAATGTACACATATAATGTGATTTGTAATATATATTTTTCCAGTATGAATAAGTTTACATTAAAAATGGAAAAATTAATAGACAATGGGGCACAACATTTTAAAGTTGTGAGTTTATTCATCCTTGCACTGTAAAAAGGTTAGTTGTGACAATAGCTTGTGCCTTGCAACAATTTCTGCCCTCAAATACTTCTTACATAACTGTGTTTACACAGAAGCCTGACCAATACAACAGCCCTTTAATCAGTTCCACTATAAATTTGCTGATTTAAATATGATAGACTATGACTGAAAAATGAGCAGGAAAGACAGATTCTTCAGAGTTTTAGTGGCTATTTTGTCCAACAGATTTTCTTAGGTAACTGACTTGTATCAATTCCAGTTGTGAACGTTTTACAGGCAAGACCTAGGCACAAAAAATAAGAAGAAGACAAACCCAGAGTTTCTACTTATTGTCTAAACCTCCCATCATTCAAAATGTGTTTTTCTTATTTTGCTTTTGAAAAATTAATATTGTAATAATATTTTTTATTATCGTATCTGTGCTAATAGTGGATTAGCCTAATTTATAGAAAGCAAGAAAGAAGGTGTAGAAAAAGGAACAATGCCCGGAGTGTAACAGGCAAATGTCAATATTTGTTGACTTGAAAATAGTTGAGCTTAAATTACTCCAATGTACATACACAGAAGACCTCTCTGAATTAGGGGCTAGACAATCTGTGTGAAAATAAACCTTCGGTGTAAGTGCTCTCTAGAACACTGCCCATAGGATCAGCGAAACAGATTTCTTAGACAGCTTTAAAGAAAAGAATTATTGAATTGTTGTGAACCAAGAAAACAAAGCAATGTGAAAATTCTGTAAATATAGAAGATGGACTAAATATGTGAAAGACTCCCCTCTGTTTGATGTGGGAAGCTGACTTGTCTCTTTCTGGAAGAGCATCCTAAATTCTTTGAGAATGAATTTATATTTTATTTCTCTTAAAGCATGCCAAAACCCATTTGAGGGGCAAGGGCCGATACAGCCATGCATTTCATTCTTTTTTTTTTTGGCTGGGGAAAGGGGCAATACTCTACTTTACATTGTAGAATTTCTGGCCTGCAAATATGTTTACCAGCAAAATCACTGCCAAAACTTAGAGTCAGTAGCTACCAGCATATTTGTGTAAAGTAAGAGTTTAGAAAGCTACATGGCGTTCAGAACTGTTTTTCTGGATACTAATCAGCATCGTGCCTTGCCACACAGTGCCGCCTGGTCATCGTTCCACTAGGGCAGTGGAAGAGGACCAGTGCTGTGAAGCAACCCAGCGTTGTCGCCAAGGAAAACATGGTCTATAAATTCTAGTTCAAACTGATTTTTCTAAAAAATGAAAACTTCCTTCTCAATGTGTTTTAACAAACATATGCTCACAAGCAGGAGGCCACTTAACAACAGAAACAATTATATTTGTACATATCCAAAACAAAAGGATGTGTAGGAACAAACAGCAATCACTAGCATTTTCTTCCGCAAAATGAAGTCTGCAAAAAGGTTTACCATCCATTGAGGGTATATGCCTTTATAGGATTTAATTCTAATTATGTAATTGAAGAGAGATTCTCCATTTGTTCTAAATAAAACTTTGTTAGGAATCCTCACTAGTCTACAGAGTCCTGAAAAGCTATTGTTTATCAGAAGGAAAGCAAACACGTGTGTTTAAATCTATCATTCATGTCTGTGCATTCCTTTGAGTTCTAATGAATGTTAGTGGAATGAACATGCATTCTGTCAAATGCACACATAAGCCATAACAATATTTCAAATCAATACAGACCCATGTATCTAGGGTCAGAAAAAATGTGGCCAAGATCAGGGAGAATTACTTTATGGAAAATAAAAATGCAAAATTGAAAATGCAACCCACGTATTTAACATTATATTGCTTTCCTCTTTATCACTATACTTCACATCTACCCTATTGTGGTTTGGCTTTCTATGTCCGTAACCTAGCCAGGCACAAAAAAGCAAAGTTACTAGTTCACAGGGCAGGAGCTTTGGGGGAGGTGTGGAAGTGGAAAGGACAGACGAGCAAAAAGTTACAGAGACAGAAAAGTACCAGCAATCTGCTTTAAGGTCAGTCAAAGGAACCAAATTTCCAGTTTAAAATGGATTGCTCTATAGCTAACACATTTAAAGAATGAAGCATCTGGAAGAAAAAAAAATCCCTTTAATTGCATAGCAGAACAATTAGTGTGATCTACTACCGTTGCTGGCATACAGAGTTATTTGGAAAAACTCCACTAACACCACCCATATGTCCTGTTCTACGCAGATGGCCAGATAAAGTCGCCAGAAGAGAAGGCCCCACAGTTCAGCCAAGACTTGCTGCAGAATTGTTGTTTATTGAAAAGTGCAGCTGGGCATGGTAGCTTGCGCCTGTAATCCCAGCACTTTGGGAGGCCAAGGCGGGCAGATCCCAAGGTCAGAAGATAGAGACCATCCTGACTAACACAGTGAAACCCCAGCTCCACTAAAAATACAAAAAATTAGCCGGGCATGGTGGTATGCACCTATAGTCCCAGCTACTCTGGAGGCTGAGGCAGGAGAATCGCTTGAACCCAGAAGGCAGAGATAGCAGTGAGCTGAGATCGTGTCACTGCATTCCAGCCTGGGTGACAGAGTGAGGCTTCGTCTCAAATAAAAAATAAAAAATAAATAAATAAAGTGCAGTCATGGGAATTTGGGGCTTAAAGGGACTTCTAAGTTTCTCCTATCCAATGATCTTGTTTTTCAGATGAGATAACTGGAACTCTCAAGAGTCAAACAATCAGGGTCATTAGCAGGCAGGATCTAGAATGTAGGGTTTGCATTTTTCAATGCAATTTTTTTTTTAAACCAACAGTCCTATAGTCAACTCTTCAATTTTTCAGGGGCTGTGGATATTTTTGTTTCTTCGTTTTTAGTTTCTCACTGCTAAACATTTTTATAATTTTCTTCACCAGGTGTGAAAAAATAAATTCATACTCAAATTAACTGTCTAGGTTCTATGTTCTCATCTTTGTTACAAGGGCTCAGTCAGGAAAAACAAAGGCTCAGACTGTTGGCTAAAGTGTGTCCCGAAAATTATCTTTAATCTTCCATGTACTCCTTGTCCTTTAGTGCCACAGAGATTACAAAGATGAGCTCACGGGAGGGAGCTACCTGCAGAGGACAGGACAGACATCTGGGACCTCCACTAGAGAGCGACCAGGACACGACTGGTGGGCACTTGGCGCCAACACCCTGCACTCTGATGTGTGCCATCACCTTCAGAAATTACAGTGCGTGCCCGCAAGGAGAACACAGCTCAGGTAACATCTTAGGGTAGACCTACCACACACAGAGGATGAGAAACCTTCTCTTAAGGAGTAAAAAAATGTTATTGGGTTCGTGCGAAACCAAGGTATTAGCTGAGCAATGAAAAACTCAGATAAAATTTGCGTCATGTTAGATAAAAAGAAATAAGGTTTATACCTCATTTCATATGCAAGGCAATCCTGATGCTCCTGGGTGGTGGGAAGCTTTCATAAATGAGTGTCAGCAAGGCTCAGACCCTACAGCAAAGGCCAGACAGAGGCCAGTACCACGTCTTCCTCTGATGTGCAGCTGTGGCTAGAGCTTCTGCTCCAGACGGGGTGATACGACTGGACAGCAGAAGTACAGAGTGGCAAGCCAGCGGCTGCTGCCCTAAGATTCGGTCTACATGGCACACCATCACATCAGTGGATAAAACTGGGAAGATGGTGCTATTTTCCATGTCTTTTCTATGACTGCTGACATCACTGACAAAATGCAAATTGGCCTTGTTCCTACTGAATAAAGAAAGCCTTCAAATGGAGAATTCCAAAAGACAAAACAAACAAACCACCCCAAATCAAAAAACCAACCACCCACTCCCAGCTAGCCATTTAAGTTAAAATGCTATCATGCGGTCCGTTAGAAATCCTTCATTTAGAACATAAAGAGGTCTAAATTCTTATTCACAGAAAAGCACATAATTAAGTTATTCCTGCCCTCTGCAGCACAGGGCAAGGCTGGCAGGGCTAGGACAGGATCCTGGTCCTTGCTAAGCAGAGACATCTTCACATTCTGACCAAGTTGTTCCCTCTCTCCAGACACTGGGCTCTCATATCTCTCTGGCAGCGAGTGCCTCTTCTCAATTTCTCCTTTCCTCTGGACCACCTACAGACACAACCCACTGCCAGAGACGCCCTGATATAAACACAGGTGCAAAACACATCTGCATGATTGTGCTGGGTGGCAGCAGGGCCATGTGCTTGGAGTAACACTATTGTAATACCATATCCTTGCTGTAGAACCAGCTTTATTTACAATGTTCTTATTAAAATATGCAAATAGCAAGTAAACAGAAAACCACAGAGCTCTGTTTTGCTGTAAAATTGATTGGAGACATTTGACTATTTTGAGGACTTTTTATATACAGAGCTCTGAATATAAAAAACTCTGAAGCCAACAAAAAAATCAAGATGGTTAAAGGTACTTAAAGGCATTTGCCAGGAGCACACCATAGTGAGATGAAGGTTAGAACAAAAGGATGTAAGGGGCTTCCTTAACCAATAGGTCTGATCCAGGAACAGCCAAAACAGAGTTGAAACTCTTGCAGTCCTGCAGAATTTCAAATTGTCCTGTGATCCTAAAACACAAAAACTCCAGCAAAGCATGACAATGCTGGGTGGTATTTGGTGAAACATCTCAATCTTCTATTTATTGTCAGTATGTGTACATATCATATTTTGCTGATAATTTTGTGTCTAAGTGGCCACTCAGCATATTTTGAACTAGACAGCCGGAAATCGGCACCTTCCCCAACTCTGCTACTATCATAATGTACTGTATTCTTATTTTACTTTTGTTTTTGAGGCAACACGTATTTATTTAGCATCTATTATGTGTGAGGCATGGATGAGCATTACAGTGTCCCTCTTCCTAATTTTATATTCTAGTGAGGAGAGAAACATTTTTAGAAAACAAACAGATAATACTCTATTTACAGGTCATGGGGAGTGCTGTTACTGAACGGTCAGCCTGATATATTGAATAACTGTGCTAGGAAGCTCTGCAGTATGTACAACAGTGAATAAAGCAGGAATCTGCCAGCATGGAGTTGAGAGCCTGTGAATAACAGAAGACCAAATAGTCATTAGTCTTTAATAAAAAGGATTTCTAAGATCCAGCAAATTATAGCAGCTTTGAGGTTAGGTTCTGTACTAATTATGGTTACCACACACTGATGTGCCATACAGTACAGACACAAAAGGTGTTGATTTAACACACACACACAAATCTAAAAACAGGGAATTGTGTCTCTCCTAGTACTTCTAAAGACTAAGTGTTTCCAAAGGGATTTCATGCTTCAAAGTTATTCTTTCTCTCCAGGTCAACAAAACCTGAGACAGAATTTAAATCACAAAGCTATGCAACGATATTCAATTGCTCCAACGGCTACCACTGCAATTTTAGTTTTAATGATTTTCTTTGCTGCCAACTTTTGCATATACTGCACTAATGTTTGCTAGCTGGCTTTGGAATTAGGACCAGAAATGTAAGAAAAAAGAAAGAAAACAACACCAGTATTCTTTATATTAACAAAAGAGCTCTTTCCTCTTTTGAGTGTTTTTGTTTCAGGAATACAGTGTTATTTGTTATTTTTTTAATCCAGGAAAAATCTGTTAGTTCTCAAAGCCCATACATCCTAGCTTAATGGCAGGATCACCTAACCTGGGAAACGGCATGTCACTGAGACCCAGAGGGTTCAGTTTCACTGTGAAGGGGGTGAGCTGCTGCCAGGGATTTCTCACTTTATTTTTTTTCAACTGCGGCTGCCAAGTCTCCTCGGATTCACATTTTCTAGCTTCCCTCCTTGTTCTTTATAATTGATGGTGCTGGAGACAGTCAAGTGATTGCATACTAGGGCTGTATTTCAACACATCTCTGATAACAAGGAGAGAAAAACGAAGTCATGCTAGGTTCCACATCACTTTTTTTTTTGTTCTAAGACATATTTCCCTAATAAGTGTGCAATTCAGCACACTGATACTTGAGTCTGGGTGTGGTGGTCCATGCTATGGGAGGACTGCTTAAGCACAGGAGTTCAAGACTAGGCTGGGCAGCAGAGTGAGACTCCATTTCTACAAAAAACAGCAACAAAAATTAGCCATGTATGGTGGCACGCATCTGTAGTCTAGTTACTCTGAAGGCTGAAGAGGAGGATCCTTAAGCCCAGGAGTTCAAGGCTACAGTGAGATAGGATCTCAAAACTGCACCCCAGCCTAGGTGGCAGAGTGAGACCCTGTCTCTAAAAACAAAAGAAAAAAAAAGATAATGGTGTCAGCTAGGTGTGGTGGAACACAGTGGATCATGCCTGTAATCCTCGCACTTTNAAATATATATTTGAATTGTAGTAAGTATAGGTTGTTTTTAGTCTGTGATAATAAAAACCTTGACTGGATTCCCCCAGAAGCTGACCCAGGGCTAGCATTTCACTTGGGAGGTGACAGCAGGAAAAAGCAGGAGGGGAGTAAGGAGGCCAATAAAGATGTGCTATGAGGCACTTCCCCAGGGGAGGCTGGAGCAGCCTCCCTGGGACTCCAGGGAGGAGTAATGGGGCATGCCCTGCCAACCCCAGCCATGAGGAGCTACGCCAGGGAATTTACACACTAAATCCTTGCCTGCCATTGGCTGAGCCTGCTTCTGAATTAACTCTCTAGGGCTTCCAGCTTGCCCTGCTCTAGGAAGAAATCTGTCAAGCACAAAAAGAGATGCAGGTGTTCCCAGAAGCAGCCTTTAGCTGGGTGAATCTGGGTGGGCACTGATGGCCTCTGCTACTGTCCTGCCTTGCACGGCAGATCCACTGCTACAGATATCTGGCCCTGATTCCTCATGGTGGTGTCCAGTCATACTTTACTCAGGGAAAAACCCCACCTCAGGAAGGTCAGTAGGTCGGGCTATAATGCCCACTGCTGCAGTTAGCTCTAAGGCCATAGTGATTTTTATCATCTTCTTCTTTAATCACTTGGCTCAGTTCTCCTCACCTGCAGCCAGCACTTCTGTGGCCCAGGCTGCTTCCTCGATGAAGTGACCCAGACCCTCTTCCCTGTGAGCTCTGAGCCTTTGGTTACCATGCCTCATCAGGCTAGGGCTGCTGCATTGCTCATTTACTGGTATCACCAAGCAAGGAAAAGATACCAGTGAGTCCCCTGCCTTCCAGAAATAATCCTCACTCCCCTGTTTCTTACTCAAAATCAGGACCAAATTTTGTTGCCTGCATGAGAACCCCAAATAAGGAGAGGCTTTTAGATTTAGTGAACCTGTGTCACCTGGGAGAGCATATTCCAGGGGCCAGGCCTCTAGCTACCGGGGATGCAGCACCATACACTGCTATTAAGTTCTGAATATATACTGCATCCCACAGCACAGCTTCCAACGCTGCTGGAGCCTTCCCTGTGCCTTTGTGGGGCCATGCTGATGCCTTATCATGATGGCAGTTCGGGGTCTGCGATCTAGGGTGGAACCAGTGGAGCTTGTGGTCCCATCCCCATTGTCTCCCTCTTTTGCTTTTACAAGGGCCCTTGGTCCAAGGTGATATTATGGGAAATCCTGTGATGATAAAGCAAGACATTCTGTAAGCAACTGGGTAGTCATGCCTACCAAGGCTCTGCAGGCAAGGAAGACAAACCCAAACCCAGAAGATGCATCTGGGCCTATGGAAATCAACTTGCCACCAACTGGCTGCTCGGTCTTCTTGAGGGATGGCAGCCACCATACCATGGGCTGCCCATTGGCCTGTGTGGCTGAAGAAAAGGGCAGAGGCACTATCTAGATCTGCCTTGTCCCTGTAGCCTCCAACCCTGTGAATGGACATTGTGCAGAGACAGCCTAACTTGCCCTGACTGAATCATCCCATTTGTTCCGTGCCCTGCTGTGGATGCTTTTTGCCGGGCGGGCATTCATATAAGACACATAGATGGGCCAAAGACTAAGGGCATGTGTGAGTTCTTGGGCTGAGAGGCTGCGATATCCACAGGAGGGCTGTGCAGCTGCTTCTCAGCCACCCTCCTCTCCGTCCAGCTGTTACTGGCTTCTCCAGCAGGTCCCCTACTTTTAGGAATTTGTACCAAAAGCTGGCACACACTCTTGGTCACATATCGTCCTGAGGGCAGCCCAACTCTGCCAAAACTCTGCACTGATGCTCAGCTCCACTCTGACAGCAGCAAGCACAGGCTCATGGGTGTCTCGGGCCAGCAAGTACTAACCCAGATTAGAACAGCTGAGTGAATTCCTCATAAGCTCCAAGAGGTGTTTTACCCAATTGCTTGGGGGGTTCCTTTATAGTGTGAGGAGACTTTAGGGTGATCATACAGGGTCTAAAAGGAACACTTTTGACAGTAAAAGGGGTACTCAATAATTAAGCCATCACTACAGACACAAATCCGAGTCATCCCAGGCAAAGTGGAACATGTGGTCACCTTAGTTATCTGTGATCTTTCCCAGTGCAAGTGACCAATTCCAGGATAACCAGAAAAATACATCTAAATACCCTGTCATACCAGGTTAAACTCCATGGTCCTGTCTAATGTCATTTCTCTGCACAGACCCTGAACTCCTCTGTTCCCTGCTCCTTCTTCTGTGCCAAACTCCAGTCTCAGCTACAACTAATTTTCTACTAACTCCCTGCCTGCACCAGAGCAGCCAAAACCCACACAAGCAGGCCGACTGCTTCCATTTGAGACTTAAGACCACATATCCCAAGTGGGCAGTCTGCTCTCCCTGGCAATCTCACTATATATCCTTAGTAATTTGCCTTACAATGTCTAACAATGTCTAAGATAACAATCTCATCCCTTCTCAATTCTCCCTTGCTCCTATTCCCTGCTCATAGATGATCTTGTTAGTTCCTTTGTGAATGAAATAGAAGCAATCAGAACAGTATTTTCTGACTTTCCACTCACCATGGCTACCAACCCACCACACCTGTAGCTTCACATTCTGCTTGCTCTCCTACTACACAGCTCAACTCTGCTGACTCCTTTCTAAGAACAACTTCTGCCCCTTGTGCAATAGGTCCTACCCTCCCTTACCTTTTTCAAAGACTTTGCTCTGCAGTTGCTCCCTCTCTCTCCCGCATCAGCAGTTCCCTCTTTACCCGTTAGGTTCATAGCTCCCATCTTAAAACAGACATTTTCCTTGATGCCATGCTCCTCTAGCAACTATCCCATATCTCTGCTCCCTTGATCACAAAACTCCTCAAAGTGGTTGTCAAACGAGCCAGATAAAAATACAGAACAGGGCCAGGTGCAGTGGCTCACGCCTGTAATCCCAGCACTTTGGGCAGCCAAGGCAGGCGGATCACGAAGTCAGGAGATCGACACCATCCTGGCTAACATGGTGAAACCCCATCTCTATTAAAAATACAAAAAATTAGCCAGGCATGGTGGCACGTGCCTGTAGTCCCAGCTACTTGGGAGGCTGAGGCAGGAGAATCACCTGAACCTGGGAGGCAGAAGTTGCAGTGACCTGAGATCGCATCACTGTACTGCAGACTGGCATCAGAGTGAGACTCCGTCTAAAAAAAAAAAAAAAATACAGAACACCTAGTTAAATTTGAATTTCAGATAAATAATAATTTAATATACATATGTCCCATGCAATACTTGGGCCATACTTACACTAACAAATACTAAAACAATGTTTTGGTAGATGTATATCCCATGCTACATTAGTTTAGCAATATACCTACGCTAAAAATTACTTGTTGTTTATCTGAAAATTCAACTTTACTGGGTATTTGTATTTTTATTGCTAAATCTGCCAACCCAGGTTGTCTAAACTCACTTTTTTCCACTTCACTTAATATTCTTTTCACAGTCCACTCTGATGAGATGTAGGTTCCCCACAGTCCTTTGAACTGTTTTTGTCAAGGGTGTCAATGACTGGCATATGCCAAACTCAATTGTCTTCGGAGTCTTGGCCTCATAGTATTTCTGAACATTGCCAATCAATTCCTCCTTACTGAAACTATTTAGTTTCCAGAATCCGCTGCCCCTACTTTCCTGATTGTCCTTTCTCCTTGGCCATAGCCCCCTGACCCTGAGCATCCCCCACAACTCTGCATTCCTCAGACGCCGAGCACCCCTTCCGTGACCCCGAGCATCCCCCTCAACCCTGAGCATCCCCTCCCTGACCCCGAGCATCCCCCTTCTCCCCCCCGCCCCCCGACCCCGAGCATTCCCCCGACTCCGTGCATCCCCGATCCCCAGCATCTTTCCGACTCTGCGCATCCTCTGACCTGGTGCGGCGCCCTGACCCAGTGCAGCCCCTAAACCCCTGCAGCCCCCTGACCCCATGCATCCTCCTGACCCAGGGTTGCTCCTGACTCAGTGTTGCCCCCGCTCCAACCCCAGTGCCTCCTCCTGATCTGATGCGGCCCCTGACCTGGTAGAGTCCCCTGACTCCAGTGCATCCTTCTGACCCAGTGCTGCCCTCTGAGCTGGTACATCCTCCTCACCCAACATTCCCCCCTGGCGATGCACAATCCAGTGCATCCTCCTGACCCGATGCTTCTTCCCGTCTCGGCGCGGCCCCCTGACCTGGTGCAGCCCTCTGATTCCATGCATCCCCCGGTTCCGGAGCGGTCCCCTGACCCGGTGCAGGGCCCATCGTTGTGAACTGTGGCCCCATAAACGCACTATCATCTCGAAGCCTCTTTGAGGTCACCGGGGGCTCGGGGATGGATGGTGCACCTGGCCCGCCCCCGAGCTTGTATCCTCTTCCTTCCTCACAGCTCCCCACTTCCCGCCACTGCAAAGACGCCCAGCAAAAACCTCCTACTCGTGTCCATTCAGGCGGCTGGGTCCCTCGGAACCCAAGACAGTCCAGCGTCCACCGCCCACGGCCCCTGCTGACCTCCCGCACCCGCGCGGGTCCCCTCCCTCCTCTACCCTCCCCGGGAGGCTCCGCCCATCGAGGACTCGGCGCTCCACTGCCAGGCGGATCTACGCGCTCGGCGCTCGCGGCGGGCGGAAGTGAGGTGCCGGCAGCTGGCGGCCGCGGAGCCTTCGGCGAGACCCACCCGGCCCAGTCTTTGCCGGCCGTGGGGAGCTGCAGGCTGGCTGGAGGTATGTGTGGGAGGATGAAGGGCCTGGCCGAAGGCCAGCGGGGCATGGACATCAGCCGCACGGAGGCGGCCGATGGCGGCGTCCGTACAGGCCTCAGTTGTGAAGGGACAGCCGCGCCCACCCTCGCCGTCCGTCACCTGCGGGGCCCTGCGACCCCGCGCACTTCCCAGCCCCGCCGCCCCCACCCCCGCCGTCAGGCGCCAGCGGGGCTCTGTGCCTATCGCCGCGGTTCCCAGCCCCGCCGTCCCCACCTGCGCCGGTGCGGGGCGTGTGGGCTGCAGAGGGCAGACCCCGCGCCCCGTCTGCCGGAACTGTCCCCCACACGCGCCGTGCGTAGTTGCCACTCTGAGATTTGAGAATTTCTCTTGGAAAGTAAACACGAGGCAGGTTTTACCTGTCTCCCTAGGAATGCATCCCGCTCTGGCTGTCCTTAGCGCTTAAAAGGCGCTTGCCACTGTTGTCAGCGTTTGCGTGCACAGACTTGATCCTCGCGCGTGGGTAGACGCTGCCCTGTGACCCCATTTTACAGATGGGGGAGCGGCGGCTCAGTGCTTGAGCAAAGAGCCTTAGTTCCTGTTGTAGCTGCCATCGAGGCCTTGCGCAACGGCTCCAAGTCCGCACACCAGCAGTCTGGAAGCCTGGTGATGCATAACCCTGTATCCCAAGGTTTTTAAATAAACACTTAGTTCCAAGAAACAGTTCTTGAAACAAGTCGTCTTTGAATGGAAGTAAGTTATTTTTAATCTGCCAAAGGTCAACATACTAATAAATCTGGGAAATTTTAAGTTTGATGCCTTTGTGAATTTGTGAGTAAACTTACAAGGGACACTTAAATATTTTTCTAAGTTAGCCACACTTTAGTTAAATCATTTGTGTGCACTATGCAGTATTGAAAGGTTAGTTCTGAGCTTACGTATGAATCTGTCTCCTAGTGCATAATAATGTTTTGTTTATGAATGTTAGTACATACTGGCCCATGATTTGTGTAACTGACTCCTTTAATGACAAATCAACTGAAAGCCAAAATCCTCCCAAGGATGATTTTTGTGCTTTTAAAAGTTGGTGATTCGCAGAGTATTACTAGAGTGATGTGCGCTTAGTACTTACCTCTTGTTTGCATAGGTAGAAAGTTAATAAATTTAAGCAGAGGAGAGATTCCCCCAGTGTGACTTGGAACAACTCTTGGAAGTTTTAGAAACTAGTCTTTTTTTCTTGTCAAGTTTTTAATTTCCTGCACTGAATGCCATTTTGAACTACAGTTGACCCTTGAACAACACTGGGGTTAGGGTACCCACGCAATCAAAAATTCCCATGTAACTTTTATTACCCCAGGACTTAACTCCTAATAGCCTCCTGTCGACCAGAAAGAAGCCTTACTGATACACAAACAGCTAACATGTATTTTGTATGTTATATGTATTATATACTGTATGATAATAAAGTAAGCTAGAGAGAGGAAAATGCTAAGAAAATCACAAGGAAGAGAAAAAGTATTTACTCTTGAGTGGAAGTGGAGCATCATGAAGGTTTTCATCCCCATAAGTCTTCATGAGTAAGTTGAGGAGGAGGAAGAGGAGGGATTTTCTCAGGGGTGGCAGAGATGGAAGAGATGGAGGAGGTGGAAGGGGAAGTGGGAGAGGCAGGCACATTTAGTGCAGCTTTTATTGAAATAAGTCCGTGTATAAGTGGAGCTGCCTCATCCCAACCTCTGTTGCTGAAGGGTCAACTGTATTACTTTTCTAAAAGATGATTATTAACTTGCTAAGTTAAGTTCTTGGGAGCCCATTATGAAAGAATCCTATGGGCAATGAAGTTGGAACTCAAAAAGTTTTGCACGGATAGTCTTCTAGCAAATAACTTTTAATAATTTCTGGTGTCAAGCAGCAGTAAGATTAGGCCATACAGGAAATGCTAGTTGCAGGGGTATTCTCTCAGTTACATTTCCACTCCTTTTCTAGTTTACCCAACTTAATCTAGCCAGGGCTCCTACTCCAGTATCTGCCACATAGTAGGTGCTTAAATGTTTATTGAAAGGATGAATTTTTGGTCGTTGTTGAGAGGATTTTGAAACTATTGAAATCGCATGGTGGTCGTTGACTGCTAGTCAAATGCTTTAGAGTATGTTTCTGTTAGTTTGAAATTATTATTGACATGAATACACAAACAAAAGTAATTGTGGGGAAATTATAAATCTTAAAGCGGTAGGTGACACACCCATCAGCATCCTTGGATCTCAGTTTGTTTATTGATTGATTAATTGATTGAAAGGGGGTCTCGCTCTGTCACCCAGGCTAGAGTGCAGTGGCACATTCACAACATACTGCAGCCTAGACTGTCAGGGCCCCAGAAATCCTCCCACCTCAGCCTCCCAAGTAACTGGGACTTCAGGTACGTGCCACCTTATTTGACTAATTTTTAAAATTATTCGTGGAGAGGAGGTCTCACTATGTTGCCCAGGTTGGTCTTGAACTTCTGAACTCTGCCTCCCAGAGTGCTGGGATTATAGGTGTGACCCACTGTGCCTGGCAACTTTTTATTATTTTTTAAATATATATGGAGTCTTGCTCTGTTGCCCAGGCTGGAGTGCAGTGGCTCAGTCTCAGCTCACTTGCAACCTCCACCTCCCGGGCTTCTGTGTCAGCCTCCCGAGTAGCTGGGATTACAGGCACACGCCACCACACTCAGCCAATTTTTGTAGTTTTAGAAATGGGATTTCATTATGTTTCCCAGTCTGGTCTTGAACTTCTGACCTCAGGTGATCCACCTGCCTCAGTCTCCCAATGTGCTGGGATTGTAGACTTGAGCCACTGTGCTTGGCCTGTGCTTGGCAACTTTTGTTGAAAAATCCGTCCATATGTGGACCTGCCTCATTCAAACCCGTGTTGCTTAAGGGTGAACTGTATTACTTTTCTAATAGATGATTATTAACTTGCTAAGTTTTTCCCTTTGCTGCTTGCTAACAGTACTGCTTTTCACAAGATCTCAATTTGAAAATCACAGAGTCAAGAGGTATTTTGGCTTAGGCATCAAAGCAACTATACACAGGTCCTTGGTCTGGCTCTGATCTGCTTCATAGTACTGGCTGAGTTGCTTGGATGCTTTGGACTCTGCTTCCTTTTTTGTGTATTCAGAGAATACATACAATTAGGTTATCTCTGAAATCTTTCTTGCCTTGAAATTTTCTGACTCAGTGAATCCTATAACCATTTAGCACTTGTCTTATCCCTGTGTTTTGTTAGGGGCAATATTGTTAATGGTGTTTACATACACCAGTAAAATACTAAGCTCATGCTGGATAGGGATTAATTTTAATTATTTTTGTATCTCTCAGTCTTACTATATGCCTGACACATATATCGAAAATTAAATAATATTAGCCTGGATTCATAAGGGCATTTTTGCCCTCTCAATTAAAGAACAGCTAAGAACTAACTCTGTAGTATTGAGTATAAGTCCAGCAGAAGCCCAGAGGTGGGAAGGATCCTTTGGGGCGATCAGGAAGCTTTGAGGATAAGAACATGATGAAGGAAGGAGTGTGAACACTGGGCTGCACGCCAGGAGCAAAGGCCCAGAGGCTGGTAAGTGAGTGCGTTTTGGATTATGGGTGGAGCGACTTGACTGACAGGCAGAAGAGTTTGGGACAGATTTGTTAGGCAGCTCTTTGTTTTTTTCTTTCTTTTTTTGGGAAAATTATATTAGGCCTGCTCAAAAGCTTCCTGAACGTCCTTTACCTTAATACTGTTGGTAGCATTTCAAGTTAAAAATAAACCATCCAGTTTGCTTTATTTTTGTTTTTGGGTTTATCAATTCTTCTATGTAATATTTTCCATTACAGTAAATCTTGGTGCCGCTAATGGAAAGAACACTGGCCACAGACTGGGGAAGACCGGGTTTCAGTTTTTTAGAAGGTGAGCTGCACAGGGTGGATCCAGAGAGCCTCTGGACTCACGCCCAGCACGTCTTAAGCACTCAGTGACAAGTGTGGCATTGAAGGGCTTTTTCCCTTTGCTGCTTGCTAACAGTGCTGCTTTTCACAAGGCCGGCCCTTAGTTTCATTTGTAAGCGTGGATGAATTTTTAAAGGCCTTTTCTCGTTTTAAAGTTTTGTGATTTTGGAAGGTATACGATTTAACTTTCATTGTATTATAATTTTAGTGAAAGACAAAACGAGATAAAAAGCCATGTTTGGGATGTCTCAGTGGGAATCAGAAGTCATGCCAGATAGCTCAAATGAAGAAAGGTGCAGACGGGGTTAGGGAATACACAAGGAGTGGAGAGGAGCAAAGGGAAGCTAGCAGTAACTGGAAAGGAGGGAACGAAAAAGTAGAGTTGGCGGGAGGAGGGTCTGACTGTTGCCAGAGAAGTAGTGCTGGGGGCTGGGGGAGTAACACTGAAATGCCTCAGTCTTGGAACTGGTCCACTTCTGAAATCAGAGTGCAGGCCTCCCACTGTTTGCTTATAGTCTCTCAACTTTCTCAGTCTCACTGACCCCCACTGCACCTATCAGGAGCTTCTGTGGTCTTCAGAGTCACTGTCATGCCAGTGTGCTCAGTCATACGGTTGTTCTTCTGTAGCATCTGCCCGACAGGTTCTCAGCCTTGGGCACTCTCAAGTCTCTACCTCCTGTAATGCTTGACCTGGGTTGCTGGGGCCAGCGGGGAAAATCACCATATCCAGATCTGTGCTCCTGTAAATCCGTGGTCACCAGCTCAACTGGGCCATCAAGGAATCTTCTAGAGTTTTCCTCATCAGCACCTGCTTCCAATCTCTGTAGAATCAGGCTTTCCAAACCTCCCATCCTTTCACATCATCTACACACGCTCTTAGCATGTGGTCTTGCCACCTGCATCATAAATAATAGAGATGTAAGCGGAGAATCTCAGGGGCTTCCTGCCAAAAACTATTCCTCTTCCCCCAGTCACAGTAGAAGAGGTTGTATTTATGCTTAGACCAATCCCCTACTTGGGCTCTGGATCCCGTCTACTCCTGCCTTTGTGAGGACTTCACTCAGTTGTTGATGCCTTACTAAAGGCTTCTTTCTGTTGGCCTTTATACAGCGTAGAGACAGACAACAATAAAGCAAAATAGAAAAAAGTAGAATCCTCCCTTGATTTCATATCCCCCTGTTAAAATTCCTCCCTTTTTCCATTTCCAGCCACATTTCTTGAAATACTTGTTTGTATCCAACTTCTCACCCATCCCAGTGCTGTCAGCTACCATCACTCTGCTGAAGGCCAAAGTCACCCTTGAGCTCCTGGTCACAAAATCTTGTTCCTGTCAGTTCCCCAGAGTAGTGCCTGGGACATAGCAAGTGTATAATAAACATTTATTTGACTGAATACATCTGAGGATGTTTCTTTTCAGCCCTAGTTTATCTGTTTTTCTGGGGTACAGGAGTCCAGCACTGTCATCTTTTGAGGATCTGTGTGACTATTCACTGTATGTGTACCAAATCTTCTTGATGGACTGAGTAAAGATAGAAATAAATATTATTTGAGGATGAGTTCAGTGGCTCACACCTGTAACCCCAGCACTTTGAGAGGCCGAGATGGAAGGATAACTTGGGTCCAGGAGTTTGAGACCAGCCTGGGTAACACAGTGAGACCCTATTTCTGTAAAAATTCCAAAAAACTTAGCTGCATGTGGTGGTGCACGTCTGTGGTCCCAGTTACTCAGGAGGCTGAAGTGGGAGGATCACTTGAGCCTGGAAGGTATAGGCTGTAGTGAGCCCTGATTGCACCACTGCACTCCAGCAGCTTGGGTGACTGAGCAAGACCCTGTTTCAAAACAACAACAACAACAACAAATTTCATTTGGTAATGATTTCTTCAGTCTTGTTCAAGTGATGTGTCTTTCTGGGAAAACAAAACCCTAGACATGTTTTTTTCTGAGAAACTATATTTTCTAAAATACTAAGAATTAATGTTTTTATCTATCCATATAGATCTAATAAAGAGAGTAGTAGGCCATTGGGTACTACTGGCAATAGATTTGTGAATAAATAACGCTATGCTCTTGTATGAACTCTTTCGTTTTTCTGTTAAGTAGTGTATCTTTTTGAAGTTTTTGTCTTCATTTATTTGTTGGGGGTGGGTGGAGGGGGATGAGTTTGCACTGGCCTGCTTCATTTTTGACATGTCAAGAATGTCCAGTGGCATTGGTTGGAAGTCCAGCCACCTTGAGACCTGCAGTCTCTCCCTGTGCAACATCACGACAGTCCTTGTCCTCTGGAAAGAGACTTGCATGCTAAGGCAGAGGGCTTGATGTTTCCTGGGGAATAAAGGAGACCTCTAAGTAACTCTTCCAATTAAGATAGAGTCCAGTGCTTGTTTTATGAGAATAGCTGAGTAATCCAGTATTTATGTAACAGATCTGAGAGCTAAGTTGTCAGGCGTTCCTTATATACTTGTCTGGCTTCCAGTATTGCTTCCTAGTCACCTCATGCACATTCTCGTCCCCTTAATCCCTTACCTCCAAACATTGTAACAGGAGGGAACGTCTTTATTCCCATTCCCCAAATAAATAAATAAAAATCAAGTGTCATTTGTCAGTTATTTGGTTTAAATTATTGGATTCTTTTCCCAAAAGAATTAAAATATACACAAACATGCTTTCATTTGATACCATAGATAGTAGTTCATTTATTTTTTACTTGTAGAGGTAGAGAAGGAAAAGAAGTATAAAAAGAAGGTCAGGAAAGCAGGATACATTATCTTTTACCTGTTTCACTCCTTCCCTTCTGCAAATGGCCCTTCTGAGATCCAGCGAGTCTTCTGCCTCTTATCAGGCCCTAACTCTATACAGTTTGGACCCCATGGGTTCTTTCAGATCTGCGCATGATTATATTTTTGTTAACCATGATTTTGGGATGGAGGAGGAGGAGAAAGATGATTAATTTGGAAAACTGGATTACAGAGTTCATGACACTGTGTGCTGTTAGGTGGTAGAATTTGTGGCAGTGCCTCTATAACTTGCCGTTGGTCCCATTCAGGAAGAGTGGTGTCTGAGTTTGTAGAGAACTAGGGAAGAAAATCACCATTTTTCTGAACCCTTTTCCCAATATCTTTCTCTGGGTAATCCCTTTGGGTCCAGCCCAGCCCAGCCCAGTAGGGACAAGTCTGTCTTAGGATAGGTTGGGCCTGACTCTAGAAATATTTAGTGAATTCTCTACTTTGATTCTGTTTTAGGGTGCCCTGAGAGTCTGGCTGAGTCTAATTTTACAGTTGAAGCTCACTAGGCAGCTCTGCAACAGGATTTTTCTGGGGTCCTCTGGACCCAAGATGGTTCTGGACAGGTAAGGCTATCTGGTGCCCCCAGATGTGGATGTGTGCACAGATTACTACAGTGTAGCTTCTCATTTAGTAGAGTTGAGCTGGAGTCTGTGATCCTGCTTTTCTGATTTGTTCCCAGGTGATGCCAGTGCTGCCAGGTTGTCATATGTGGGGAAGGGTGGATGTTTGGGAGAAGCTCTTTTTTTTTTATGATTGTCGGGAAAAATCACCCTTCTATAGTCTGATCTCTTAAGAAAATAGTGCTTTAACATCATAAGGCCTTTTCAGTAGAGTTTATCCTAGTCTTCAGTGAGTCGGAACTTCCGTATTTTTTGGGTCCTGGCCTTCTCCCTCTAGCTGAGAAGAGCATCTGGGAGTATGACAAGGTGAGACCATGTTCACTCATGTTGTTAAGATTTCTTATCTTCTACTGAAATCAGCAAAACTCTATTAAATAGCAAAAAGTACTGCTTTTATGATTCTAAAACTGCTTTCAGTTGTGGTTTCATTTTCTGATTTTTTTCTGTATATTATTACTGCTGGCTAATTTTTTCTATGTACTTTTAATCTGAAGTTCTGTAAAAAGTAACTTACTGTCTTTTGTTCTAGTAGTAAATATTTTGGAAAATTTAAATTGTGCCACGGTTTTAATTTGGGAAATTAAATATGGGAAAATTACAGAATTAAAATTTTCTGACCTCTATTGCAGAAAACACTTTAAATTCATCCCTATGTGCTTCATTAAAGGGTAAGAGGCAGATAGTTTAAAACTAATATAGTACATCTATAAGGAAAATGTATTCACTTAAGTGTGAAGTATAAATTGTAAGAAAAATGTGGCCTTTTGTCTTTATTTTAGTGAAATGCTTTTATAATAGTAATATTCTCTTTTGACCTGTGATGGATAGGAGGTTAATTGATGTTAAATGAACGCTTTGTTAATCCTTCATCAGCTCCTAAATTGGTGTAGGGGAGTACAGGTCAAGACTGCACAAGGCCATGACCAGCTTGTTTTCTCAGGGAGGTTTATGGATTCCACCCCTTCCCCTTCTCCAAACCACACATCACTCTCTCCAGCTGCACATAAGGAAGACTCTCCTGTCTCCCCTCCCCCTCTTCCTGTGCTCCTGTCCCCCGCCCTCATCCCCTCATCTTTCTCCCTCTCTGGGCTGCTGCAGAGTGACAGCTTGTAGATGTTGCGTGCGAGTGAGTTCAGCTGGCGCTGTGTGGTCTGAGTGTGTGGTCTCCAGCTCAGCCGAGAGGCTGCTAACAGGGTGGATGAGAGGGAGAGCAATACTGTTTACTTTAATTTATTTCGGATGCCGGAATTGTGCCCAGAGTTTCTCCTAAGCTTGATTCCATAGCTAGCAGCTTCAATCCCTCACAGCTGTGGTGCAGTCTGAACTCCAGGCTGTCCTCTCCTGACAGGCACTTTCCATAGCATCTGCCTGCTTAATCCCTTGAGGCTCAGAAATGTTAACAGCACTGTTGAGTGCTGTGATTATTTTGCTTTCACTATGTCAAAATTTATGACCTTCAAGAAGTTTCTTTGGAGGTAGAGCTAGAGAAGTAAAGCAGAATTTGTAACATCAGTGACAAAGTTGATGTATTTTTGGAAATTGGAAAAGCTATTATACAAAATTTGGGTCAAATTAATCCAACTTTGCTCATGTAAAAGAACCTGGGAGTTAGTGACATCCTGCCATGTTGAACAGTTTTAATGAAATTAGCCAATTTAAGCTGACAGTTGGTTTCTTGACCTTTTCTGCAACTCTACATTGATTTTGGCATAGCTGTTTACCGTAGTTATTATATTTGTCAGCAGCGATATTGGTTTATTTCATCCTAAAGATTTGACAAGTTGAGACAAATGAAACTTTGTTTTTCTGTAATAGTATAAACTTAGGAGAATATCTTCCTATCCAATCCTTTCATTATGAATAGCTTAGTAATATTTTCTTGATTTTGTTCCTCTCTCATTCTTGAACATTCTTGTTGAGATGATCAAGTATTTTGTTATTTGAATAAACACATGTAGACTCTTGATATCACTTGGGATTTTGCATTGTTTAGCTTCTTTGTTTTCATATCTTCCTGGCAGTCTTGCTGGAATGGAGTTGGTGGTGTTGATGTTTGTCAAGGATTAGAAAGTCTAGGCCACTCACATCTTCCCAAAGGGTCAATATATGCAGCTTGGAGTTGTTCTGCTGCTTTTTTTGCTACTCTTAACCCTGGGTTTCAATACCTGAGCTCTGTTTCCATCACTGCGAGGGTAAAGCTTTCTCCTACCCCTTTGTACCTTTTCATTCCTGGCCCTGGTTTAGCTTAGCCTCACTTGATCTGTAATTGGACTTCAGGAATTTAGTCATGTTGGGTAATTTTTAAAAAATAATATGCTGTATTTTTTTTGTGTTCCATTTTTTGGGGGGGTCTATGTTTATGGTGCTAATGATGTTAATCTAATGCTCAGAAGAATTCTGAAGCACAGTTAATCATAAAGTTACACAACCATCACCATTATCCAAGTCCGGAATATTTTCATCACACCCAAAGAAAACCCTGAATCCATTACCAATCCTTTCTCACTTTTTGTGTCCATGGATTTACCTATTCTGAACTTTCCTGTAAGTGAAATCATATCATATGTGTCTTTTTTGTCAATTATGGCAAAATATATGCATAGTATTAGTCATTACTCTATGACTTTTACCTAGGAAGTGAAAATTCTTTATAGAGAGAGGGAGGAAAAAATACTGATTAAATGATGGTTAGAGTCAAGTAATCATGTATGGAAATGATTTTAGAAACTCGGAAATATTTAACAGGAACTGTGGAATACTCAAGACTTGCGTGGGATAGAAATGCCCTGTGTGTCATTGACTGTTAGTCACCAGCACTTGCCTACAGTGGTTGGTCACGCAAGTTCCTGTTCTGAAACTTTCTTGAGTTTCACCAATGCTAGTGCTAATTGGTTGTTTGAAATTTAATGTAGAACTCTAAATGAATAAATCCTGATTGGACAGATTCCCTCCACTTCTACCTTAGCTTTTACTGGGCAAAATCCTCAGGAGTTAACAGTGAGCAAGAAAAGAACCAGGGTTTTGCTCTCTGGTAACTGAAGTGGGAATTATCCTCCAGAGCAGTTGATTCTCTTGCAAGGGCAGAGAAGAAGAGTATCTGTAGAACCACAGAACCATGACAGCAGTTTTAAAAATCATATTTCCAAATGCATTTCTGTTGAAAACAAGCTTATCTTTAAGAAAAAGATTACTACCTTTATTTGGACTTTTCGTTATTTAGAACTGAAAAGTTAGAATCATTTTATATATTCTCAGTACTATCCCATTCTCTTTTATGGCTGGATTTTTTAAATTGAAAAATCAAGCTTAAATGAGTTTTGGCCTAGTTTTTATAGGACTAAAGGATAGTTGAAAAACAAGTTTTTCTGATAACTTTCATTATAAATATCTTGGTAATATTTTAAAATTTATTAGGGGTAAAATTTATTTTGGTTTAAACATTTAAAATATTTTTTTTTGGTTGGGGGTAAGTAGACACAGCATCAAAGATCTGAACTTACAAATTAGAATTTATGGTTTTCATGTAATTCCGTGTGGAAGTGGTAATACAATATCAAACTTTTCACCTCCTGGACCTTACAGTTAAAGGTCAGATTTGAACTGGACCTCTTGTCACCCCAGAGGTGACCCATAGAAAAGGAGTTGTTCTGCTTAGATCTTTGGTTAATTTGGATTTATCTAATTCTTTTCTGTGGCATGTATTGTATTGAAGATCAAGAGGAGGGGTCTCAGGCTGATTGTAACCTTTTAGGATGTAATTAGGGCACACAGTTTTTATAGTGGTTTTGGCAGTTGCTATTGTGGCAGAGATTTATTGGTTTAAGTGCATGTCATACAGTAGAGAATCAAGGAATGGCATCTGTCCTGTGAAACAAATCTAGCTGACACCCCTCTCAGAGGCCACATCTTAGAGCTTCTCATGGCAGGAATTTCGCACAGCCTTTGAGGTCTCTGCTGCTACTGTTGAGGAGATGAACTCAGCCCCATTTCACTGAGTGTCTGGCACTGGACTAGACGCTAAGTGTAAAGCAAGAATATGATGACAAGCCCAGGCAAGCCCACTGAAGATTACTGTCAGAGAGCTTGGCACAGTAATTGTTTTTTTTTTCTTCCCTTTTCTTTAATGTAAAGGATACTGTTATTTGTTATAATCATTTTCTTAACATAATTAATTTGCAGGAGAAATGAGCACCCTCCCCCCCCCCCCCCCCCCCCC
>NW_016107938.1:153280-160893 GCF_001604975.1 Cebus imitator
AGAATTAACTGGGTGTGGTGACACACACCTGTAGTCCCAGCTACTCGGGAGGCTGAGGCAGGAGAAGTTCTTGAACCCAGGAAATGGAGGTTGCAATGAGCAGAGATCATGCCACTGCACTCCAGCCTGGCGACAAAGCGAGACCCTCAAAAACAAACAAAACAAAACTTAAAACCACAATTTCCCTGGCCCTTCCCCTCTCCAATCTCATTCTCCAGATAATTAACCCCTGGTGTTTTTCCTTCCAGCCCTTTTTCTCTGTATTCATATGAGCATAGGCCCTTGTTTGTATGAAGGTAGCTTTTGTTCTTTTTTAAATAGGAACATTGATTGGATCCTGATTCTAACACATCAACTGTAAAATAACTTTTAGACAATATGGAAAAATTGAGCTGGGGCTGGGCGCAATGTCATTTGTAGAGATACAAGCTAAATCATTTCTGGATGAAAGGATGCAATGTTTTAAAGAGCTCCCTCAACAAACAACATAAAGGTATGTTGAGGAGGAGAGGTGGAACAAGAGACGGTGTTGCAGCTGGGCGTTAGGAACTTGGAGGTTCCTTATGCTCATCTCTCCTTTTATGTATGTTTAAGATTTCCTTAATAAATACTGAAAAAAAAAATACAGAGAATAGCATAGAGCAAGGGCCTGGTTTTGAATCCTACCTCTGCCACTTAACTAGCTGTGGTTTTGGACAAGCAGTTTAATGTCTCATAATCCTACCCTCGTTAATAAAACCATTTGGCAGTTTAGAATACTTCCTTCTGGGAACTTTTTCTGTGCATCTCTCTATACATACCTATCTGCCTGTTTATGTCTTTCTGTTTTACTGATTTGTTGTAAGTATTCTCTTGGTCTCATATGCTTTTCATAATGTGTCACTGGCTGCATAGTATTTCATTGACTGAACTTTCACATTTTACTAAATGTTTTAGTGGATGTTTTCATTTTTCCCCTGCGTGCTGTAAAAAATTTTGCAGTTGTAGGAATCTTCATGCCTAATATCAGCCCCATGCTTTGGATTATTTTAGTCATTGTTCACTTTTCAAGAATAACGTTTTGAGTCAAACTGTGGAAGCATATCTAAGGCTTTGACACATGTGGCCGAATTATTTTTCAGAGTATTGTTAACAGTTTGTGCTACTGCCAGCCATGCGTGGGAGCTGTGTACAGATTCAGCCCACAGCCATGAGCCTTTGAGATTGTCTTAAATATCTTGTGTTAATAGGCCACCAGTACAGCCTCTGTTTTAGTTGGTGTTTCTCTGAGGTTGGGTTTTGTCCACATGTTTGCTGGTTGGTTGCCTCTACTCTGTTGTGAACTATAAGTTTATACCTTCTCCATTTTTGTTTTTTTGAGGCTCTTGGTGTTTTCTGAATTGATTTTTGTGAGCTGTTTATATATTAAAACTGTTTGTATTTTGACATTTTGAATATTTTCTCAGACTTCCTGTTTGGCTTTTGAATTTGTTGTCTTTTATTTATGAACTTATAAAAGATGTATATTTCTTCATGGGCAAGAACTTAGTGTGTTCACCATTGTGATTTTTTTTTTTTTTATCAAGTCCAAATGTTGTCCTTCTACCCCAACAGCTGGAATATACACTTACTTTATGTTCTTCTAGGTTTTTTTTGGTGTAATTAAAATTGTATGTATATTTGACTTTTTAAATAACCAGGAATTCTTTAACTCTATAGATGTTTGAAGGAATGTAAGCAAGAAAATTATGCTTTTGGACTGTAACTGAAACATTTTGGGGATTGGAGTTAATATGCTAAAAATTAAGAGGCAAGAAAATAAAGCAGCGTTTGTTTGGAATAATATTCTGCTTAATCTTTGTCTATCCCGACTAAGGCCCATCATCAGTGTTTAGAATTTTCCCAGCGTGTTATGTAGCACAGTGCTATGGCTTTAAAGAAGCACTTTCCCCACTTGCTCTGGAGCCCTGTGCCCTGGTTCTGGGAAATAATTGTGATTGTGAACTGTTACTATGCTTTGTTAGCCCTGTCTGCCTGCTGCTTTCATGTTTCTTAGGTTACTCAGTACAAATCTTACACCATATTTCTCTATTTTCTCTTACTAAAATACTTTCTATCTTAAAACAATTGAAGGCCATTCTCCTGTAAGGTTGCCCACCCAGTCTCTGGCATGGCAGCACACCTAATGACCCCCGAATTCACTTACTGTTGGTTTTCAATGCATGTACAGTAGCAATTCTGTGTTACTTTTATTTGGGACTTTAAGGTTTGGGCTTTAAAGATCTCTATCTTTGGTACACATGATTTCACTTAATCCTTAAAGGATACCTGTGAAGTTAGTTGTTATTTCTATTTTAAGATGAGAAAACAGAAATTAAAGGGACCTGGATAAATCATACAGTTAGGATTTGAATTTATGTCTTCTAACTCTTGGTTAAGTGTCTTTTCTGCCTCTCCATAGCTGCACAAGGTGGTTTGTCTGGCGAAACTTTGGTGTTAATGACACCAGTGTTCTTTACCCCATATTGGTCAATCCACTTTGCACTGATTAAAAACTGTTGGCCATGTCCTTCATGCGATTTGGCATCTCTCATTGCATGCTTATGGTCACACTGAAGAGCTGGCTAGGGAGGGAAGCACTTCGGGGAAAACAGTTCTTTTAGGGAGCCCTTTTCATATGTGAAGGACAATGTGAAGAGTGAGAGAGAGAGAGAGAGAGAGTTTGTGAGAGAGAGATAGAGAGAGAGGGAGAGAAAGAGAGAGAGAGATAAGCATAGCCACTGAGCCAAACTGCCTAGGTGTGATTCCTTCTGCGATAGTTATTGGTTGTGGAATATTGCACAGCGTATTTAATGAGCCATCCTCATAGGGGCGTTGTGAGGATTAAAAGTTATTGCATGGCAAGAACATAGGAAAATCCCTGGATAGAAGAAGTCATCAATGAAATATAACTATATTGTTATTATTAATTGATGTTTGCTTAATATCTAAGCTATGTTATCTGTTAATTGATGGCTAGTTGTGTCCTTTACTAATGTAATTTGTATTATTTCTGACTTTATATTGAAAAATGTTTTCAAGGCAAGAACCGTATTTATTCCTAAATATACCACGTAAAATGCTAACTGTGCACTGAACATAAAAACTTCAACCCACTAATGAAGGAGTCAAAATCCCCATAAAGTGTAATATGGGAAATCACAGAGTCATCAAAGGAACCTGTCCTTTCCATAATGTTGAAGATGTTTGAAGCAACGAATTGATGTAGCGCCCATTTCTTTTGGAATGGAGAATGGATCTCTTCATGCACTCTTGAAATACCCAGGTTCAAATATGCCGGATCCGCCGGTCTGCACTCTTTGACTGACCTTCCTTGATCGTTTGAATAAATGAACAAAAAAAGCAAAAAAAAAAAAAAATGCTATGATAACATGGCCAGTTCCCCCTAACGTACTTAAAGGAGTTGAGAATTTCTAAATATGTTTTGCCCTCTTTCCTCCTCCCCTAGCCTGAGAGTCTCTTTCTTTGGTGAAGAGGGAGAATTAGTATTGAATCACAGTGGCTCAGAAAGGTTGAAAAGGTTAGACTTTTAAAATGTAGGTTTTATTATCATCTGGGTAGGATAAGGCCAACAGATCAGGATAAGATTGTTGTTGAAAACTGTGTTACTCACAGTTCCAAGAGGGTGGGCAAGCTGCACCACACAGGAAGCACTGGGGTCGGTCAGGAGGGCAGAGGGAGCTAAGGGAAAGCATGGGCCAGACCCTTTGTTTTTGTTTTCACTGGAAGAAATGGCTAGACAGGTAGGCAAGCTGTGCAAGTTTAGGTTTGGATCATTTAAATAATATTTTGGAGGGCTCTGGGCTGTGGGAGTGATCCCTAGTTGGCTGGCACCTGGGGTATGGAGGGGCAGGGGTTGTGTCCCTGATTGCAGGAGCCTGATGGAAGAAGGTTAATCGGTCTAGGCAAATTGTCTGTGACTTCTGGGAATTAGCTAATTCTCAGAGGGGCAGTCCCTTCCCTGGTCCACAGGCTCCAAAATGTCAAAGCATCATAAAGTACTGAAAATGAAAAGACATGGTTAACACAAGGACCAGGCCTTTTTGCTTCACAGCTTCAGGATTTAGTAGCAGAGATGACAACAGATCAGTACAGTAGTGATTCTTATTGCCAATGAAAGGAGGCATACATTTGACCTAGAAAGAATATGAGCGAAAGTCTTTGCAATAGCTAGCTCATTTCTGCCACTAATTTTTGAAATTATTGTGTTTTGCACGTTTTCTTTTTTTCCACCATAGCTTATCCTCATTATTACTGTGAGACTTTGAGAAGTGTTCACCGTTCATATTTAGTACAAGGTAATTTCTTTTTTAGGGTACATGAACTTTTTTGAGAAAACATGACCCAAATGCTAGCTAGCTAAAAGAATAAATAAATAAGTCACTTCCAAGGCTAAACAAATTCCTTTTTTTTTTTTTTTTACAGAATTATTGAGGGAAAGGAAGTAATCATGTCAGCAATCTTTATCATTCATTTGGAACCACTTGTTCTGTAATTGTCATACCAATACAAAACTCATTTTGGCCTTATCTGTTAGGGTATAATGATTCAAATTTGGCTAATTGCATGTGAATTATGATCAATTTGGAATTTTTGCTCAATTTCTAGCTCAGAGTTTGTGAGTTCTGTTATCCTTTGAACCAAGCATAGCAATGTAAAATTTCATTAAAAGTGATGGTACTTCTCAGTTTCTCATTTTTGGATTATGGGGAGTTTGGGGCATTTTTTTTTTTTTTTTTCTTTTTATTTTGTTTTTTTTTTTTTTGCAGTCATACCTTGTTTGATTGCAGTTTTCTTTGTATGCCTTGTAGACCCTGCATTTCACAGATAACGCTTTAAAAAAAAAATGAAGGTTTGCAGTAACCCTGTATTGAGCAAGTGTCTCAGTATCATTTTTCCAACAGCATGTGCTCACTTCATGTTCATTTTGGTATTTCTTGCAATATTTCATACTTTTTCATTATTATATTTTTAAGTTCAATTGTGTTTCATTTTGGGAAGGCAAATACAGATGAGAAAGATCTCTGCCAAAATAGATAAAAATCGTATATTTTTTGAGTTTTGAAATATAAGCCGACTTTGGAGATTTCCTCTAGGCAGAACACCTCATTACTGATGGCATCTAGTAAATAAGGCCTTGGTGCATTATGTTGTACTTTTGAAAATATAGATCTCAAAATCTGTACTATCAGAAAACTTCTTGCTCCTTCTCACTCTAAAAGATGTGTTAGTCCAAGAAATAGAAATCTTTTCTGTTTCCAGGTAGTTTAAAAATTGCACTTTATATTTCTGAATAAATAAAATATATGACTATGCACTGCTGGAGTTTCATAGCTTAACTTCTGAGCCAAATACTGTTTGAGGCTTAAGTGGTACTAATTTAATGGAAAAGTAACCAGTGCAAATAAAAGACAGTTGTATTGTTATTGTTTTTCCTTGGTAAATGTGAATTTTTTTTTTTTTTTTTTTTGAGACAAAGTCTCGCTCTTGTTACTCAGGCTAGAGTGCAATTGTACATTCTTGGCTCACTGCAGCCTCTGCCTCTTGGGTTCAAGCAGTTCTTTTGCCTCAACCTCCCAAGTACCTGGGATCACAGACGCCTGCCACCATGCCCAGCTAATTTTTTTGTATTTTTAGTAGAGATGGGGTTCCACCATGTTGGCCAGGCTGGTCTCGAACTCCTGATCTCAAGTGATCCACCCGCCTTGGCCTCCCAAAGTGCTGAGATTACAGGTGTCAGCCACTGTGCCTGGTCATGAATTTTAAAACAGAGTCTATAAACTTAATGAATTTTAACCTTATCATTTTTAGATCACATATACTAAAGCTCTGAGTAAATTGTAAAAGGTACTTCAATTTTGTAAAAACACAATTTACTTATGTACATATTGAAAACAAAACTCTTGCAGTTTCTGGCCTGAGACATAAGGAGCTAGGAGGTCACCACTTTCATCCTCACAATAAGGAAAAAGCTAAACACACTGTAAATTAACAACTTTTCTTATATCCATCAGAAAATTGAGGTCACAGGGTAAACTACTGTCCCCCAAAATAGAGGGTCAACAGGCAGATATGGATCATCCTAGCTTTTTAGTGCAGAAGCCCGGGAATAGACGTTTCTGTGGGAAACTAGTATTGAGTTGCTTTAGTCAATACAGCATATCCAGCTTTGAACAAGAAATTACAAGGCAAAAATGAAAGATAAAAACCACATTTTGAAGAAATAGAGCAAGCATTAGAAACAGATTCAGATATGGTGGGGGATGTTAGAATGATCAAATCAGGAATTTAAAACGAATATGATTATATGTTAAGGGCCCTAACTGGAAAAGTGGACAGCATGCTGCAGATAAGTAATGTGAACAGAGAGATGGAAACTTTAAGAATTAATAAAAAAGAAATAAAATACACTAATAAAAAATTCAAAAGTACTAACAAAAGAGAAGAATGCCTTTGATGGGCACATTAGTAGACTGGGCATGGCTGAGGAAAGAATCAGGGAACTGGAAGAAATGTCAGTAGAGTCTTCACAAACTATAATAGAGAAAAAAGGTTGAAGAAAATGGAATGGAATATCCAAGAATTGTGGGACATTTACACAAAGTATAATATATGTGTATTGGAAACACAAGAAGAAGAAGGAAGAAAAGTACAGAAGAAATAATTGCCATAATAATGACTCAGAGTTTTGCGTAATTAAGATAGTCACAGATCTGGAAAGCTCAAGAGTACAGTAGGCAAGCAAGTACCACCACCACCACCACCAACTACACGTGGGCATATTGTGTTCAAACTGCAGAAAAATCAAAAACAGAATATTGAAGGAAGCTGGGTTGGGATGAGATGGACACCTTACATAAAGAGAGACAGCATGAAAATTATACCAGATTTATCTTCAGCAACCATGCAAGCAAAATAAGGAAAAAGCACACCTACGTAAAATTCCATATCTGGTGAATTATTCCTCAAAAGTGAAGGAGAAATAAATTTTTTTTTAGACAAACTATTTAGGGGCTTTATTGCCATTAGATTTGCCTCAACCATTAGAGGAAGTTAAAATGTTAAAAAGTTGTTCTTTAGAGAGAAGCAAAATAATACACGTCAAATATTTAGATCTGAAAAATTCAAGGATGAGTTTTAGAGAAGGAAGAAATGAAGTGGCTTTCTGGGTTCCCTCCCCTGATGTCCTGGCACCTGGCACCTGGCACCATGCCGAGCATCTACACCCCACATTCACGGTGAATTATATGGATATGGAACATAATGAATTGTGGGCTTATAAAACAAATACAGGTTGGTTGGTTGGTTTGTTTTTGAGACAGAGTTTCACTCTGTCACCTAGGCTCGGCTCACTGCAACTTCCACCTCCCAGGTTCAAGTGATCCTCCAACCTCAGCCTCCTGAGTAGTTGGGACTGCAGGAGTGCACCACCACGCCCAGCTGATTTTTGTACTTTTTAGTAGAGATGTGGCTTTGCTATGTTGGCCAAGCTGTTTCTTAAGTCCTGACCTGAAGTGATCTGCCTGCCTTGTGCTTTCAGAGTGCTGGTATTACAGGCTTGAGCCACCAGGCCC
>NW_016107938.1:160948-166523 GCF_001604975.1 Cebus imitator
GTAGAGACAGGGTTTCACGATGTTACCCAGGCTGGTTCTGAATTCCCGGGCTCAGGTGGTCCTTCTGCCTTAGCCTCCTGAGTACCTGGGACTATAGGTGTGCACCACTGTGCCTGGCTGAAACTTTCTTGATCTATAGTTGGCAACTTCAACCTTTAAAGATACCCCAGTGGGCATAGCAAGTTCTCTGGCTCATGGAAGAAAGGAATCTATTTCAGAGACTTGGCAAAACTATGACTAAGAAATGAAAATATGTCTTACCCTCAGCTCTATAGATGTTAATAATTACCTTATTATGTCTTATGCAACAGAATACTTTATTTTAATATTGTGATGCCAGTTGTGGCATCATTTTGAGACCAATTATTCAGAGATTAAAGAGAAAGGAATTGAATATTTTCAGTGTAGACAATATGAGTTTTTAAAAGTCAAAAATTATTACAGATTTTCAGACTGGAAAGTTCACTGAAGCATTCTATGGATTTAATTTGTCATATTGAAAAGTGTTGATCATTTTAACCCATGTGAACAGAAAGCCCTTTGGGGTCCCGCTTCCTGCTATTTTTAAATTAAAATAAGTAAAGAGTTCTTCAGACCCCAAATGAGAAAACCACAGTGAGTTATCCTCAGCTATGATTGGTCCATTTCTTGCTATGATCTCAATAGGAGTGATTATTGTAAAATTTTAAGCACGTATTTTAGTTCCTGTCTTGGCCTAGGTTTTTAGCCCAAGGCAGAATCCAACAGATAGTATTGCCACCAGAAGGGTATCCTGCACAGGGACCTAAAACCAGAGAACCTGCTTGTGGATGCTGATCTGAACCTCACTTTTACAGACTGGCTTTAACAACAGGTGGATACATTCTGTGTCAGTCCTTCTTAACACTGCCCGGGAACTCTTCTAGGCAAAGTACACAAAAGCACCCTGGCTCTGAGGTAGATGTTGGCAGCCTGGGAGTCATTCTCTATGCAGTGGTCAGTGGTCAGCAGGTCTCTGTCTGCCAATGGACAGAACTATTGCAGAGCTCTCGAAGCAGATGTATGCCACATTTCCTTTATATGTCTGTGGAATCTGAACACCTAAAGAAATTCTTGATCCCAAACCCCAGTAAGAGAGGCACTTCAGAGGAAATCATGAGGGTCCCATGGATAAATGTGGGCTGTGAAGAGGAACTGAAACTATATCCAGCTACTCCCTGACTCCAAGGACCCCTGGCACACTAAATTAATGCTCTCCCTGGGCTACATGTAAGGGAAATTTGGGGCTACAGGAGACCTCAATTGGAGGGCCACACCATCACTGTGAAGTCCCTTCCTTCAGCTGATCACACCAACTGTTGCAGTCCTTCTCCATCCTTCCAGGTAGACCATAGGGTCTCTGCCAACCCAAAGCAGTGAGCCTGCTCTTCCCACATTTTCTTTGTCGTCTAACAGAAAATTGGTGGCTGAGGAGGACAAGGAGCCAGGTTGAAAGGCCAGCAGAACAGTCAAAGTGCCTGCCAGTCCTCTGCCTTGCCTTGAGATGAAGACTGTGGCTGAGCACAGCCCCCAGCATGGCCTTGTGGCCTCCTCCTCCACCCATAGCACCAGCAGCAGAGGTGGAACCCCAGAGAGAATCAACTACTTCTAGGGTGTGTCCTCCAAAGGAGACTCCCTGCATACTGGGCAGCTTTGGTGAGGACCAGCAGAATTTGCCAGAATGTACAACCTCAGCCACTCCCTCTAGCAACATTCAGGGCTCGCAGGGGACCACTGGGAGGTTCCTCATCTTCATTCACAGACACCTGTGTTTCAGGTTGGCTGGAAAGATCTGGCAGGTAGATGGAATGTGGGGAGTTCAAGCTGCGCTCGCTGTATTTCACATGGAGCAGGAAGATCCTGAGCTCCATGGAGTCCAAGGACATGGTGCAGGAGATCAGCCAGGTGTGGGATGCAAACAGTTGCAGGCGAGAATACTTGTCTTCTTCAAGGAGTAAACGTACCAGTTGGAGGTTCATTCATAAACATTTATTCAGCACCTTCATTTGTCTAGCACTGAGCAAGCAATAAAGAAGTAGTCTTCTCACCATTTTCATGGGTTCTGCATGGACAGATTCAACCAACCATAGATGGAAAATATTTGGAAAAAACAATGCAGCAATAAAAATAAATAAAAACAATACAGTGCGACAATTTACATGGCATTTACATTGTATTATGTAGTATAAGTAATCTAGAGATGATATAAAGTATGCTGGTGGATATGCATGGGTTATATGCTAATACTGTGCAATTTATGTAGGGAACCTGAGCATCCCCAGATTTTGGTATCCGCAGAATGTTCTAGGACCAATTACTTGTAGATTTCAAGAGACCACTCTCTCTCTACTTTTACTGGTTGAATGGTAGAGATAAGTATAGGGGGGTGCAATTAATCCAGCCTGGGGCCGAAGGAGGTTAGGTTGGTGGGGAGTGAGGTGAGGGAAGGTGTGACTTCCTACAGAAAGTGATGACTGAATGAGTGGATGGTGTAAGTTAGTTGGCTAAGGAGCAGGTGGGATGGGTGTTTAGAGACCTGACACTCCGGATGACAGCAGAACGCACATTTCAGCAGTGAGCACAGGGCTGTACAGGCAATGAATACAGCACTTCTTTCACCAGCAGAGGAATTAAGTTCTGGAATGCTGGTGGCCAACAGAGGGAGAAATCATGTGTCACCAAGAAGATAGTGTGGGAGACAATGAGGAGGCTGTAGGAGAGACATGATGGAGGCACAATATGGCTGAGTCTGTTCCTGGGGATGACTTGAAGCTCCTTTAATGACTGAAAATTTTCCAAAATTAATAATAGACAACTATCCATAGATCCTGGAAGCTAAGAGAACGTGGAGTAGAACCGATACCAAAAACCTACACTGACACGTATCATATTCCAGTTGTAGAAGATCAATAACTAAGGGAAACTCTTGAAAGAAACATTTTACTATAGGGGAGCACAGAAAAGCGTCATATGAGATGTTTCTTCAGAAATCATTCAAGCAAGAGTAAGAGTGGAGTGAAATAAAGTGGTGAAAAAAAACAAAACAAAACATTGTATTAGGGCTTTCCAGAGAAACAGGATACAGTTGGATGGATAGATGGTTGGATGGATGGACGGATGGATGGATGGATGGGAGGGGATGTATTAGGAGAACTGGCTTACATGATTAGAGAAGCTAAAAAGTCCCATGACAGGCATCTGCAAGCCACAGAATCAGAGTAGCCAGTAGCATGGATCAGTCTTAAGTCCAAAGGCCTCAGAACGAGGGGAACCCACAGCATATCTCTCAGCCTGAGGCCAAAGGCCTCAGAACCTGGGGGGCGGGGGTTCGCTGGTATAATTCTGGGAATACAAAGTCCGGAAGACCATGATTCAAGAGCAGAAGAAGATGGGTGTCCCAGTTTCAGAAAAGAGAGTGTTTGCCTTTCAAAGAAAAAGGCAGGGGTCCCTTTTTCTTTTATCAAGACCCTCAAACAGCTTTGTGGTGCGTACTCACAATAGGTGAGGACAAAGCTTTCCTACTCAGTCCGCTGATTCAAATGCCAGTTACTTCCCTAAACACTCTCACAGATATACCCAGAGGTAATGCTTTACCAGCTCAGCTCTCTGGGTATCTCCTTCTAGTCATCCACTTACCACCATCAAATTCTGCATTCAAGTGAAATTATGCTTCAGAAGTGAATGAGAAATACTTTCTCAGATAAACAAAAGTTGAGGAAATTTGTTACCAATAAACCATGCAAGAAACACTTAAAGATATTCATCAAAAAACAACAAAATGTTAACGATGTAGGTCAGAAACTCGGATCTACATGAAGAAAGGAACATTATAGAAGAATGAATGAAGGTAAAATACAGTTTTCAGTTTTTCTTATTCTTAATTGATTTGACAGACAGGAGTTTGTTCTAAATAATAACAACAGCAAAACTTATGGTGATGATAGCTTGTAGATGATTCAAATGAGTGACAACAATGTTAAGAAAGTGGGAATACTCTGTTATAAGGTACTTCCACTACCCATGAATGGGAAAGTGTTATTTGAGAGTAAACTCGGTTTAGTTATAAATGCATGTTGGAAACTCCAAGATAACCACTGAATTTTTTTTTTTTTATATACTTTAAGTTCTGGGGTTCATGTGCAGATCATGCAGAATTGTTACATAGGTATACACATGCCATGGTGGTTTGCTGCATCCATCCCACTGTCACCTACATTAAGTATTTCTCCTAATGTTATCCCTCCTCAATCCCCCCACCCCCTGCTGTCCCTCCCCTAGTCCCCTCACCCCCCAACAGGCCCCAATGTGTGATGTTCCCCTCCCTGTGTCCATGTGTTCTCATTGTTCAACACCCGGTTACGAGTGAGAACATGTGGTTTTGGGTTTTCTGTTCTTGTGACAGTTTGCTGAGAATGATGGTTTCATGCTTAATCCATGTCCCTGCAAAGGACATGAACTCATCCTTTTTTATGGCTGCATAGTATTCCATGGTGTGTATGTGCCACATTTTCTTTGTCCAGTCTATCATTGATGGGCATTTGGGTTGGTTCCAAGTCTTTGCTATTGTAAACAGTGCTGCAGTGAACATACACGTGCATGTGTCTTTATAATAGAATGATTCGTAATCCTTTGGGTATATGCCCAGTAATGGGATTGCTGGGTCAAATGGTATTTCTGTTTCTAGATCCTTGAGGAATTGCCATGCTGTCTTCCACAATAGTTGCACTAATTTACACTCCCACCAACAGTATAAAAGCATTCATATTTCTCCACATCTCTCCAGCATCTGTTGTCTCCAAATTTTTTAATGATTGCCATTCTAACTGGCATAAGAGTATCTCAGTGTGGTTTTAATTTGCATTTCTCTAATGACCAGTAATGAAGAGCATTTTTTCATGTTTGTTGGCTGCCTAAATGTCTTCTTTTGAAAAGTGTCTGTTCCTATCTTTTGCCCACTTTTTGATGGGGTTGTTTGTTTTTTTATTGTAAATTTGTTGAAGTTCTTTGTATATTCTGGGTATTAGCCCTTTGTCAGATGTGTAGCTTGCAAAAATTTTTTCCCATTCTGTTGGTTGCAAGTTCGCTCTAATGATTGTTTCTTTTGCTGTGAGGAAGCTCTTACGTTTAATTAGATCCCAATTGTCTATTTTGGCTTTTGTTGCCATTGCTTTTAGTGTTTTAGTCATGAAGTCCTTGCCTATGCCTGTGCCCTGAATGGTATTGCATTGGTTTTCTTCTAGGGTTTTTATGGTGTTAATTTTTGTATAACGTGTAAAGAAGGGGCCCAGTTTTAGCTTTCTGCACATGGCTAGCCAGTTTTCCCAATACCATTTATTAAACAGGGAATCCTTTCCCCGTTGCTTGTTTTTGTCAGGTTTGTCAAAGATCAGATGGTTGTAGATGTGTGGTGTTACTTCCGAGGCCTCTGTTCTGTTCCATTGGTTCATATATCTGTTTTGGTATCAGTACCATGTTGTTTTGATTACTGTAGCCTTGTAGTATAGTTTGTTGCTGGGTAGCATGATGCCTCCAGCTTTGTTTTTTTTTTTTTTTTTTT
>NW_016107938.1:166533-221629 GCF_001604975.1 Cebus imitator
GGGCTCTCTTTTGGTTCCGTAAGAAGTTTAAGGTGGTTTTTTCCAGTTCTGTGAAGAAGGTCAATGGTAGCTCGATGGTGATAGCATTGAATCTATAAATTACTTTGGGCAGTATGGCATTTTCACAATATTGATTCTTCCTAACCATGAGCATGGAATGTTTTTCCATCTGTTTGTGTCCTCTCTTATTTCCTTGAGCAGTGGTTTGTAGTTCTCCTTGAAGAGATCCTTCGTGTCCCTTGTTAGTTGTATTCCTAGGTATTTTATTCTCTTTGTAGCAGATGTGAATGGGAGTTCACTCATGATTTGGTTCTCTGTCTGTCTGTTATTGGTGTATAGGAATGCTTGTGATTTTTGCACATCGATTTTTCCTGAGACTTTGCTGAAGTTGCTTATCATCTTAAGGAGATTTCGGGCTGAGATGATGGGGTCTTCTAAATATACAATAATGTCTTCTGCAAATAGAGACAATTTGACATCCTCTTTTCCTAATCGAATACCCTTTATTTCTTTTTCTTACCTGATTGCTGTGGCTAGAAGTTCCAATACTCTGTTGAATAGGAATGGTGAGAGAGGGCACCCTTGTCTAGTGCCAGATTTCAAAGGGAATGCTTCCAGTTTTTGCCTGTTCAGTATGATATTGGCTGCAAGTTTGTCATAAATAGCTTTTATTATTTTGAGATACGTTCCATTGATTCCTAGCTTATTGAGTGTTTTTAGCATAAAGGGCTGTTGAATTTTGTCAAAGGCCTTCTCTGCATCAATTGAGATAATCATGTGGTTTTTGTCTTTGGTTCTGTTTATGTGATGGATTAAGTTTATAGATTTGTGTATATTGGACCAGCCTTGCATCCCCAGGATGAAGCCAACTTGATTGTGATGGATAAGTTTTTGCTGTGCTGTTGCAACTGGTTTTCCAGTATTTTATTGAAGATTTTTGCTTATATGTTCATCATGGATATTGGTCTGAAATTTTCTTTTTTAGTTGTGTCTCTGCCAGGTTTTGGTATCAGGAAAATGTTGGTCTCATAAAATGAGTTAAGGAGGATTCCCTCTTTTTATATTGTTTGGAATAGTTTCAGAAGGAATGGTACCAGCTCCTGTTTGTACATCTGGTAGAATTTGGCTGTGAACCCGTCTTGTCCTGGTTGGTAGGCTATTAATTGCTGCCTCAACTTCAGACCTTGTTATTGGTCTATTCAGGGATTGAACTTCTTCCTGATGTACTCTTGGGAGGATAGAAGTGTCCAGGAATTTATCCATTTCTTGTAGATTTACTGTTTTGTATGCATAGAGATGTTTTTAGTAATCTCTGATGGTAGTTTGTATTTCTGCGGAATTGTGGTGATATCCCCCTTATCATTTTTTATTGCATCTATTCGATTCTTCTCTTTTCTTTTTTCTTAGTCTGACTAGCAGTCTATCTGTTTTGTTGATCTTTTCAAAAAACCAGCTCCTGGATTCATTGATTTTTTTTTTTTAAGGGTTTTTTTTGTGTGTCTATCTCCTTCAGTTCTGCTCTGATCGTATTTGTTTATTGGCTTCTGCTAGCTTTTGAATTTATTTGATCTTGCTCCACTACTTCTTTTAATTGTGACGATAGGGTGTAGATTTTAGATCTTTCCTCACTTCTCATGTGGGCATTTAGTGCTATAAATTTCCCTTTCGACACTGCTTTTAATGTATCCCAAAGATTCTGGTATGTTGTGTCTTTGTTCTCATTGGTTTTGAAGAACATCTATTTCTACCTTCATTTCATTATTTATCCGGTACTCATTTAGGAGCAGGTTGTTAAGTTTCCATGTAGTTGTGTGGTTTTGAGTGAGTTTCTTAATCCAGAGTTCTAATTTGAATGCACTCTGATCTAAGAGATGGTTGTTATGATTTCCATCCTTTTGCATTTGCTGAGGAGTGATTTACTTCCAATTACATGGTCAATTTTAGAGTAAATGTGATACGGTGCTGTTAAGAATGTATATTCTATGGATTTAGGGTGTCAAGTTCTGTAGATGTCTGTTAGGTCTGCTTGGTCCAGATCTGAGTTCAAGTCCCAGGTATCCTTGTTAATTTCCTGTCTTGTTGATCTGTTTAATATTCACAGTGGAGTGTTAAGGTCTCCCACTATTATCGTGTGGGAGTCTAAGTCTCTTTGTAGGTCATTGAGAACTTGCTTTATGTTTCTGCATGCTCTTGTATTGAGTGCATGTATATTTAGGATAGTTAGCTCTTCTTGATGCATTGATCCTTTTACCATTATGTAATACCCTGTCTCTTTTGATCTTTGTTGGTTTAAAGTCTGTTTTATCAGAGGCTAGAATTGCAACCCCTGTTTTGTTTTCCTATTTGCTTGGTAAATCTTCCTCCATCCCTTTATTTTGAGTCTGTGTGGGTCTTTGCACATGAGATGGGTCTCCTGAGTACAGTACACAGATGGTTCTTGACTCTTTATCCTATTTGCCAGTCTGTATCTTTTGATTGGGGCATTCAGCGCTTTTACATTTAAGGTTAATATTGTTATGTGTTAATTTGATTCTGCCATTTTGATACTAGCTGGTTGTTTTGCCCATTAGTTGATGCAGTTTCTTCATTGTTGTCTTACCATTTGCTACATTTTTGCAGTGGCTGGTACTGGTTGGTCCTTTCCAAGTTTATTGCTTCCTTCAGGAGCTCTTATAAGATAGGCCTGGTAGTGACAAAAATCTCTCAGCAATTGCTTGTCCGTAAAAGAAATTATTTCTCCTTAACTTATGAAGCTAAGTTTGGCTGGATATGAAATTCTGGGTTGAAAGTTCTTTAAGTATGTTGAATATTGTCCCTGAGTCTCCTCTGGCTTATAAGCCAGGGTTTCTGCCGAAGGATCTGCTGTGAGTCTAAAGGGCTTCCCCTTGTGGGTAACCTGACCTTTCTCTTGGGCTGCCCTTAGCGTTTTTTCCTTCATTTTAACCCTGGTGAATCTGACAATTATGTGCCTTGTGGTTGCTGTTCTTGAGGAATATTTTTGTGGTGTTCTCTGTATTTCCTGGATTTCAATGTTGGCTTGCCTTGCTAGGTTGGGAAAATTCTCCTGGATAATATCCTGAAGAGTGTTTTCCAACTTGATTTCATTCTCCCTATCACATTCAGGTACACCGATCAAATGTAGATTAGGTCTTTTCACATAACCCATATTTCTTGGAGGCTTGGTTCATTTCTTTTCACTCTTTTTTCTCCAATCTTGCCTTCTCATTTTATTTCTTTGAGTTGATCTTCAATCAATGATATCCTTTCTTTTGCTTGATCAATTTTGCTATTGAAAGTTGTGTATGCTTCGCGAAGTTCTCATGCTGTGATTTTCAGCTCCATCAAGTCATTTATGTTGTTCTCTAAGCTGTTTATTCTTAACTAGAATTTCATCTAACTTTTTTTCAAGGTTCTTAGTTTCTTTGCATTAGGTTAGAACATGTTCCTTTAGCCCAGAGAAGTTTGTTGTTACCCACCTTCTGAAGCCTACTTCTGTCAATTCATCAAAATTCTCCATCCTGTTTTGTTCCCTTTCTGGTGAGGAGTTGTGATCCCTTAGAGGAGAAGAGGCTTTCTGGTTTTTGGTGATTTCAGCCTTGTTGTGCTGGCTTCTTCCCATCTTCGCGGATTTATCTACCTTTGGTCTTTGAAGTTGGTGACTTTCGGATGGGGTCTCTGAGTGGATGTCCGTTCTGTTGATGTTGAAGCTATTTCTTTCTGTGTTTAAATTTTCCTTCTAACAGACAGTCTCCTCTGCTGCAGGACTGCTGGAGGTCCACTCCAGACCCTGCTTGCCTGAGAATCACCCACAGGGGCTGCAGAACATCAAGTATTGCTGCCTGTTCCTTCTTCTGGTAGCTTCATCCCAGAGGGGTACCCTCTAGATGTCACCCAGAGCTCTCCTGTATGAGGTGTCTCTTTGGATATACAGGAGTCAGGGAGCTACTTGAGGAGGCAGTCTGTCCCTTATCACTTCGTAAGTGCTGTGCTGGGAACTCTGTTGCTTCCTTCAGAGCTGCTGGGCAGGATGTTTAAGTCTGCTGGAGTGGAACTCACAATGGCCCCTTTTCCCAGGTCCTCTGTCCCAGGAAAGTGGAGCTTTATTTATAAGTCCCTGATGGACTGCTGCCTTTTTTTCAGAGACACCCTACACAGCAAGGAGGGAATCTAGTCAGTCTGCCTGCAGAGGCGTTACTGAGCTGCTGTCGGGTCTGCCCAGCTGCTGTGTAAACTTCCTTGCGATTTTGCTTACACAGGCAAGGTTAGAACTTCCTCTGTAATGGCAGATGCCCCTCTCTCCCACAGAGCTTGACTGTCCCAGGTCGAGCTCAAACTGCTGTGCTGGCTGCAAAAATCACGAGTCAATGGGTTTCAATTTGTGGGTCTTTGTGGAGGTAGGATCATTTGGCTTCCTGCTTTCAGCCCCCTTTTTTTCAGGGGAATGGGCGGTTCTGTCTTGCAGGCATTTAGGCGCCAGCTAAATCGGCTGCACAGTTTTATGCTGGAAACCATGGCACTGGTGTTTTTGGCACCCGCGAGAATCTCCCGGTCTGTGGGCTGTAAAGTCCATGGGAAAAGCACAGTATCTGAGCCCAAGTGCCGGAGTGGTCGGAAAAGTCCCTGATGGCCTCCCTGGGGTAGGAGAGGCAGTCCTCCAGCCCCTTGTACTTCCCTGGTGGGGCAACACCCGACCCTGCCTCAGTTTGCCCTCCTTGGGCTGCACCCGCTGTCGAGCCAGTTGCATTGAGATGAACCTGGTACCTTGGTTGGAAATTCAGAGATCACCCGCCTTCTGGGTCGCTGTCACTGGGAACTGCGCTTCAGAGCTGTTCCCATTCAGCCATCTTGGTGGAAGTCCCCATGTGGTTTTATTTATTTATTTATTTTATTTATTTATTTTTTTGTGACCGTCTCACGCCATCACCAGGCTGAAGTTGCAGTGGTGCGATCTCACTGCAACTTCCACCTCCCAGGTTAAAGTGATTCTCCTGCCTCAGCCTCCCGAGTAGATGGGATTACAGGCGCATGCCACCATACCCAGCTACCTTTTGTATTTTTAGTAGAGACGGGGTTTCACCATGTTGGCCAGGATGGTCTTGATCTCTTGACCTCATTAGCTGCCCGCCTTGGCATCCTAAAGTGCTGTGGGATTACAGGTATGACCCCCAGTGTACCCAGCGTGAAAAAAAGGATTTTTTTAAAAAAAACATAATTGTTATGCTAAGAGAAGAGAAAAAAATGGGACTTTTTAGGCAGTGAACGTATTCGGTATGATACTGTAATGTTGAATACCTGTATTATAAGTTATACATTTGTGAAAACTCATAGAATGTCCAACACAAAGAGCCCCAATGTAAACTGTGGAATGTAGTTAATAGCATATCAGTGTTGGCTTATCAGTAGCAACAGCTGTGCGACACTAATGCAAGATGTTAATAACAGGAAACTGGATGGAGTGGCAGTGAAGGACTATATGGAATTTTGATTTAATTTTTCTGTAAACCTAATAAAACTGCTCGGAAAAATTAAAAAAGTTGTAAACTGCCAAAACAAAACAGCAAAGCACAAAGTTTCCCAATTCCAAATAATAAAAATAATTAATAGACCTGAATGTTGGGAAGACATGCTGAATAGTTTTAGAAATTCCTATTGTAAACGTAAATTACATTTGAATCATTTGCTCAGTTTTGCATCAGTATGACTCCCATGGTGAAGATGCCTTTACATGTTTTCCAGTGATTTTGACTTTTCCTCCTAGTTTCTGATATATTCTAATCAATATGAAGAAATTCCCAGTGCTGGAAACGAGAAGTGTCTTCTACATCTGAAAATTTTTTAGTTAATTAATTTATTTATTTAGAGGTGGAGTTTTACTCTTGTTGCTCAGGCTAGAGTGCAATGGAGGCTCACCGCAGCCTCCACCTCCCATGTTCAAGTGATTCTCCTGCCTCAGCCTCCTGAGTATCTGGGATTACAGACATGTGCCACCACGCCCAGCTAATTTTTTGTATTTGTAGTAGAGACCAGGTTTCTCTGTCTATGTTGGTCAGGTTGGTCTCGAACTCCCCATCTCAGGTGATCCCGCCGCCTCAGCCTTCCAAAGTGCTGGGATTATAGGCGTGAGCTACTGTGCCCCTCTTTACATCTGAAAATTAAGGAGTTAACTGCAGAAAATATTTCATGTGAGAATGTTACTGGGAGGAAGGATGCTGACTTGCTATCACCTAACAGGGACTGGCATGCCCTTTCTGTGAAGGACAGTGTACAATTTTTTTGGCCTTGAGGTCTCAGTTGCTATTACTCAGCTCTACTCTTATAGTGTGAAAGCAGCCTTAGATGACATGGAGTCAAATGAATGTGGCTGTGCTCTGATAAAGCTTTATTTACAAGAACAGGTAGCAGACCAGATTTCTCTTGATGACTATAATTTCTTGACTCTTATTTTTATTTTCTATAAATTATTGGGGTACAGTTGGTATTTGGTTACATGAGTAAGTCCTTTAGTTGTGACTTGTGAGATTTTGGTACACTCATCACCTGAGCAGAATGCACTTCACCATATTTGTAATCTTTTATCCCTCACCTCCCTCCCACTCTTCCCCCAAGTCCCCAAAGTCCATTGTATCATTCTTACACCTTTGCATCCTCATAGCATCCTCATATGATACACATATAAGTGAGAACATATGGTGTTTGGTTTTCCATTCCTGATTTACTTCACTTAGAATAATGGTCTCCAGTTTCATACAGGTCACTGCAAATGCTGTTAATTCTTTCCTTTTTATGACTGTGTAGTATTCCATCACACACACACACACACACACACACACACACGCTTCAAAAATAATGCATAGCAGCTGTAGTCGTTTGCATTCCTACCAGCAATGTAAAAGTGTTCCCTGTTCACTGCATCCACTCCTACATCTACTGTTTTTTGATTTTTCGATTATGGCCATTCTTGTAGGAGTAAGATGATATACATTGTGGTTTTGATTTGCATTTCCCTGATAATTAGTGATGTTGAGCATTTTTTCATGTTTGTTGGCCATTTGTATATCTTCTTTTGAGAGCTATTTATGTCCTTAGCCCATTTTTTGATGGGATTGTTTTTCATTTTTTCTTTTCTTTTCTTTTTGATGGAGTCTTGCTCTGACGCCAAGCTAGAGTGCAGTAGTGCGATCTTGGCTCACTGCAACCTCTGCCTCCTGGATTCAAGTGATTCTCCTGCCTCAGCTTCCCAAGTAGCTGGGACTACAGGCGTGTGCCACCACCCCCAGCTAATTTTTGCATTTTTAGTAGAGATAGGGTTTCACTATGTTGACCAGGATGGTCTCAATCTTTCGACCTCATGATCCACCTGCCTCAGTCTCCGAAAGTGCTGGGATTACAGGCATACGCCACTGTGCCTGGCTGATTTGTTTTTTTTTTTTTTAAAAATTTGGTGGTAATATATAAGAATGAGATAGGAAAATAATAAATTTTATGTCCTCCAAATTACATTTATTTTTTTTTTTTTTTCTTACTGATTTGTTTGAGTTGGTTGTAGATTCTAGATATTAATCCTTTGTCAGATACATAGATTGTGAAGATTTTCTCCCACTCTGTAGGTTGTGTTTACTCTGCTGACTGTTCGTTTTTCCATGGAAAAGCTCTTTAGCTTAAGTAGGTCCCAGCTATACTTTGTTTTAATTTCATGTGGTTTTGAGTTCTTGGTTATGAAATCTTTGCCTAAGCCAACATGTAGATGGGTTTTTCCAGCGTTATCTTCTAGAATTTTTATAGTTTCAGGTCTTAGGTTTAAGTCTTTAATCCACCTTGAGTTGATTTTTGTATAAGGTGACAACCGAGGATCCAATTTCATTCTCCTACATGTGGCTAGCCAATTATCCCAGTACCATTTGTTGAAAAGGTGTTCTGCGTTCTCTATTCTGTTCCATGGGTCTCTGTGTCTATTTTTATACCAGTACCACACTGTTTTAGTGACAATGGCCTTATAGTGTAGTTTGAAATCAGGTAGTGTGATGCCTCCAGATTTGTTGTTTTTGCTTAGCCTTGCCTTGGCTATGTGGGCTCTTTTTTGTTTCCATATGAATTTTAGAATTGTTTTTTTCCAATTCTGTGAAGAATGATAGTGGTATTTTGATGGGAATTGCATTGAATTTGTAGATTGCTTTTGACAGTATGGTCATTTTCACAATATTGATTGTGCCCATCCATGAGCATGGATTGTGTTTCCATTTGTTCTTGTCATCTACAATTTCTTTCAGCACTGTTTTGTAGTTTTCCTTGTATAGGTCTTCTGAAAGACGTAACTCATTGGTTAGGTATATTCCTAAGTATTTTATTTTATTTTTGCAGCTGTTATTAAAGGGGTTGAGTTCTTGATTTGATTCTTCACTTGGTTGCTGTTGGTGTATAGAAGAGCTACTGATTTGTGTACATTAATCTTGTATCTAGAAGCTTTGCTGACTTCTTTTATCAGTTCTAGGAGCTTTCTGGAGGAGTCCTTAGAGTTTTCAAGGTAAATGATCATATCGTCAGCAAACAGTGATAGATTGACTTCCTTTTTACTGATTTTATGCCCTTTCTTTCTCTTGTCTGATTGCTCTGGTTAGGACTTGTAGTACTATGTTGAAGAGGCGTGGTGAGAGTGGGCATCCTTCTCTTGTTCCAGTTCTCAGAGGGAATGCTTTCAAGCTTCCAACTTTTCTCCATTCGGTATTGTGTTGGCTGTGAGTTTGTCATAGATGGCTTTTATTACATTAAGGTATGTCCATTGTATGCCAGTTTTGCTGAGAGTTTTGATCATAAAGGATGCTGGATTTTGTCGAATGATTTTTCTGCATCTATTGAGATGATCATGTAATTTTTGTGTTTAATTCTGTTTATGTGGTATCTCATATTCATTGACCTGTGTATGTTAAACCACCCCTGCATCCCTGGTATGAAACCCACTTGATCATGGTGGATTATCTTTTTGATATGTCATTGGATTCAGTTACTGGTATTTTGTTAAGGACCTTAGCATCTATATTCATCAAGGATATTAGTCTGTAGTTTTCTTTTTTGGTTATTTCCTTTCCTGATTTAAGTATTAGGGTGATACTGGTTTCTAGAATAAATTAGGGAAAGTTCCTTCTTTCTTTATCTTGTGGATTAGGGTCAAAAGGTTTGGTACCAATTCTTTGAATGTCTGGTAGAATTCTACTGAATTCATCTGGTCCTGGACTGGACTTTGGTAGTAGTTTTTAAATTACCATTTCAATCTCACTGTTCATTATTGGTCTGTTCGGGGTATCTAATTCTTCCTGATTTAAGCCAGGAGCATTGTATTTTTCCAGGAATTTATTCATCTCTTCTAGGTTTTCTAGTTTATGTGTGTAAAGATGTTCATAGCAGCCTTGAGTGATCTTTTGTATTTCAGTGTTGTCAGTTGTAATGTTTCCTGTTGCGTTTCTTAGTGAGGTTATTTGGATTTTCTCTCTTCTTTTCTTGGTTAATCGTGCTAATGGTCTGTCAATTTCATTTATGTTTTCTAAGAACTATCTTTTTTTCGAGATGAAGTCTTGCTTTGTCATCCAGGCTGGAGTGCAGTGGCGCAATCTTGGCTCACTGCAGCCTCCACCTCTTGGGTTCAAGCAATTCTACTGCCTCAGCTTCCCAGAACCAGCTTTTTGTTTCATTTATCTTTTGTATTTTTGTTGTTTTCATTTCAATTTCATTTAGTTCTGCACTGATCTTGGTTATTTTATTTCTTCTGTTGGGTTTGGGTTTGGTTTGTTTTTGTTTCTGTAGTTCTTTGAGGTGTGACCTTATCAGTTTGTGCTCTTTCAGTCTTTGATGTACGTACTTAGGGCTATGAACTTCTCTTAGCACTGCCTTTGCTGTATCACAGAGGTTTTGATAGGTTATATCATTATTGTCATTCAGTTGTAAGAATTTTTTAATTTCCATCTTGATTTCTTTTTTGACCTAGTGCTCATTCAGGAGCAGGTTAATTTCCATGTATTTGCATGGTTTTGAAGGTTCCTTTTGGAGTTGAATTCCAGTTTTATTCCGCTGTGGTCTGAAGGAGTGCTTGATATAATTTCAATTTTCTTAATTTATTGAGGCTCGTTTTATGGCCTATCATATGGTCTATCTTGGAGAAAGCTCCATGTGCTGTTGAATAGAATGTCTTCTGCGGTTGTTGGTTGAAGTGTTATGTATGTATCTGTTAAGTCCATATGTTCCAAGGTAGCATTTAAATCCATTCTTTGTTGACTTGCTCTCTTGATGACCAGTCTAGGGCTGTCAGTGGAGTATTGAAGTCCTCCAGTATTATTGTGTTGCTATCTCATTGCTTAGGTCTATTAGCAATTGTTTTATAAGTTTGGAAGCTCCAGTGTTAGTGCGTATATGTTTAGGATTGTGATATTTTCCTGTTAGACAAGGCCTTTTACCATTATATAATGTCACTCTTTGTCTCTTTTAACTGCTGTTGCTTTAAAGTTTGTTTTGTCTGATGTAAGAATAACTACCTCTGCTGGCTTTTGGTGTCCATTTGCATGAAATGCCTTTTTCCACAGTTTTAGGTGAGTCTCCGGAAGGCAGCAGAGATTTGGTTGTTGAGTTCTTATCCATACTATGGTCCTGTATCTTTTAAGTGGAGCATTTAGGCCATTCATTTACATTCAATGTTAGTATTGAAATGTAAGGTACCATTGCATTCATCTTGATCTTTGTTATCTTTATACTTTGGTTTTGTTTTTGCTTTGTAATGTATATTTTTGTTTTTATAGGTCCTGTGTGATATATTCTTTAAAGAGGTTCTGTTTTGCAGTGTTTCCAGGATTTGTTTCAAGAGTTAGAGTTCCTTTTAGCATTCTTGTAGTGGCGGCTTGGTAATGGTGGATTCTCTCAGCATTTGTTTGTCTGAAAAAGATTGTATATTTCCTTCATATGTGATGCTTAGTTTCACTGGATACAAAATTCTTGGTTAATAATTGTTTTGTTTGAGGAGGCTAAAGATAGGGCCCCAGTTCCTTCTAGCTTGTAGAGTTTCTGCTGAGAAATCTGCTGTTAATCTGTTGGGTTATCCTTTATAGGTTACCTAGTGTTTCTGTCTCACAGCTCTTAAGATTTTTTCCTTAGTTTTTAACTTTGGATAACCTGATGACAGTGTACCTAGGTGATGATCTTTTTATAATGAATTTCTCAGGTGTTCTTTGTGCTTCTTGTTTTTGGATGTCTAGGTCTCTAGCAGGGCTGGGGAAGTTTTCTGTGATTATTCCCCCAGATACGTTTTCCAAGCCTTTAGAATTATCTTCTTCCTCAGGAATACTGATTGTTCTTAGGTTTGCTCATTTAACATAATCCCAGACTTCTTGGAGGCTTGTCCTTATTTCCTTATTCCTTTTTCTTTGTCTTTGTTGGATTAGGTTAATTCGAAGACCTTGTCTTCGATCTCTGAATTTCTTTTTCTTCTGCTTGTTCAGTTCTATTGCTGAGACTTTCCAGAGCATTTTGCATTTCTAAAAGTGTGTCCAAAGTTTCCTAAATTTTTGATTGTTTTTTCTTTAAGCTATGTATTTCCTTGAATATTTCTCCCTTCACTTTTTCTGTTTTTTGTTGTTGTTGTTGTTGTTGTTTGTTTGTTTGTTTTGTTTTTTATTTCCTTGCATTGGGCTTTGCGTTTCTCTGGTCCCTCCTTGATCAGCTTAATAACAGACCTCTTGGATTCCCCCCTCCCCCCCCCCAGGTAAATCAGGGATTTCTTCATGGTTTGCATCCGTTGCTGGTGAACTAGTGTGACTTTTTGGGGAGTGTTGAAGAGACTTATTTTGTCATATTACTAGGGTTGGTTTTCTGGTTCCTTCTTATTTGGGTAGGCTCTGTCAGAGGGAAGGTTTAGAGCTGAAGGCTGTTGTTCAGATTCTTTTGTCCTACAGGGTATTCCCTTGACATAGCACTCTCTCCCTTTTCCTGTGGGTGTGACTTCCTGTGAGCCAAACTACTTGATTGTTGTCTCTTTTCTGAGTCTAGCCACCCAGTGATTCTGCCTGGCTCTGGGTACTGGGAGTTGTCTGCCCAGAATCCTGTGATGTGAACCATCTATGGGTCTCTCAACTGTGGATACCAGTGCCTGTTCTGGTGGAGGTGGCAGAAGGTACAGTGGACTCTGTGAGGGGTCCATAGTTTTGGTGGTTTAATGCTCTATTTTTGTGCTGGTTGGCCTCTTGCCAGGAAGTGGTACTTTGCAGAAAGCATCAGCTGTAGTAGTGTGGAGAGGGACCACTGGTAGGTGGGGCCCTAGAACTCCCAAGATTGTATGACCTTTGTTTTCCACTACCAGGGTGGGTAGGGAAGGACCATTGGGTGGGGGTCAGGCATGTCTGAGCTCAGACTCTCCTTGGTGGGTCCTGTTGTGGCTGCTGTGAGGGATGGGGTGAGATTCCCAGGTCACTGAAGTTGTGTACTTAGGGCAATTATGGCTGCCTCTGCTGAGTCATGCAGGTTGTCAGGGAAGTGGGGGAAAGCCGGCAGTCACAGGCCTCACCCAGCTTTTACACAAACAGAAGGACCAAATCTCACTCTCACTGTGCCCCCTCACCAGCAGCCCTGAGTTTGTTTCCAGGGGGAGGGCAAGACAGGCTTGAAACTCTGCCCCAGGCTACTCACCTCCCAGCTGCAAACTAAAAGGGCCTTTGGAGTCTGCACATAGGATTTGCGTCCTCCCCCACACCGAGTTCTGGCCAGGAGGCTTCTCACCCCATTCAAAATTGTCACAGAATTTAGCTAGAGAATTCCTTCTCCCTGTGGGGTTTTACCCCCTGCTCCTCAGGCCACCCTCCAGATGTGTCCCTGTGGTGCCAGGCAGGAATGGGATGCTTGGAGACCCAGCAAGCTCCCAGGGCCTTTCTGCTGCTCCCTCTACCCCTGTATTTCACCCGCCTGTCCATATTGAGTCAACTCCAGGTAAAGTCAGAAACTTGCCCCGCAAACAGACCTTCAGCTTCCCCAGTGGAGGTGAGTGTTCAGAAGAGGGTCTGCCTTTCCCACTTCCGCAGTTGGGGCACTCACAGTATTTGCAGTATCTCCCGGGTCCTGCAAGAGCAGTCCACTTCCTTCAGAGGGTCTGAGATTGCTGGTTTGTTCTTGCAGTTGATCTGGAGCTAAAATTCACAATGTGAGCCTCTGCAGCTCTAATCCAGGCCTGCCTCCCATCGCCATGCTGATCTCTCCCACTCAATCAGTTTCCTGGGTCTTGATCTAAAATGTGCATCAGGGAAGCTCACTGACTAAGTAAATAAAGAGATTCTATAAAAGAAACTTTAATGCATTCATCAACATTTCCTGCAAGGTCACATATTACAGGTAAACAGTTTAGATTTTTGTTTGTGATTCGGAAACCTAGCACGAGTGACTCCATTTTGAGTTTCTCTGTTGGGTGTAGTGCAGCAACCAAGTCTAAATCAGTGGCTTTTCATAATTTTATTTAATAATGCTATATGATCAAAGCTACAGGTAGGAAAAATAGTGGTTCTAAATGTTATGAAACAAAGAGAATATAAACAAATGGGCTAAGTGTTCAATCCAGAAAGGCAGGAAGAAGTTAGCAAAATGCAGAAAGGAGTTGATACTGAAGTGGAAAATGATGAAGTTGATCACGGTTCTTCTGAAAGAAAGAAAATACAATTGACAACTTATATCAAAGACTGTTATTTATAAAAATTAGTAAAACAGTTGTTGATTGGCACATCTAACCCTGAGAAAATATTTACACATATTCAAGACAGAATGAAAAAGGTGATAAAAACCACAGTGATACATAAAAGTAGCATATTAAATTTGAAAATCAAAATGACACTTTTGACTTTCTCAAAATATAGTAAATTGTCTTAAGACATGTGGACATATAAGTGTGAAAGAAATTCCCAAATAATTGTAGCCAACAAGGCACTAGAAATAGATGGCTTTAGAAGCTACATACAAGAAATAGAATATTCCTATACTATTTAAGCTACTATAAGATGACAAGTATGGGAAACTTCACATTCTTTCTGTAAGTGAAACCTAGCTGCTGTGGATATAGAACTGCCCAATAATATTGAAATGCTGAATGTGTCTGGATACCAAAAGCACAGAAACAATACAAGAGGAAATAATTTTAGACCAGTTACAAGTAAAATTAAAGATGTAGAACTCCTAAATAAAATGTTAGCAAATCAAACCCAGGAGTGACTAGAACATGGAACCAAGTACTGTTTATTCCTAGATTATAGAGAAATTGAATACTTAGAAGTTTATTACTTTTATTTGCTGTATTAGGTGAAAAAATATCTTGAAGGATGATGAAAACTATTTGATAAAATTTAATATCCATTCCTAATTTAAAAAATAGAACCCTAAGAAACTAAAAGTAGGTAAATATTTTGTGTGCAAAATAAAGTATTAATAGCAAACATCATATTAATGGTGAAACGTTAGATCATATATTGTCAGTAGTTCTTGAGCGGACAAAATAAATCTTGACATATAAAATAAAGATATATAGTGTATAATACAGATACATAGTATATTTATGGTATTCATAAAATTTAGAGCAATTAGGGAAAGAAACCTAAAAGACTCTTGGGGGCACTAATGACAAACAATTTGGGAAACACTGCTCTAGAGCATTCCTTATTAGTTACAGATAAGACAGAGATGCTTGCTAGTACCACTTTTACTCAGCAGTGTTTTGAAAAGGACAGCAAACTCAATGCCAGTTAAATAAATGGCATAAACCTTGAAGAGTAAGAGCCATAATTACAGTACATGAAGATAGTAAGATTTTCTACATAAGAAACATTAAAAGAGCAATTGAAAAATGATTTCAGGAGAGAGATTCAGTAACTTGACTGATTTCAAGATATTGTATGTTATGTGAAGTTCCCAAGAACAGAGCTGAATAATTTATTGACAGTCATAAAAAATGGTTTGAATAAGTGAGAGGATTTAATGTTGTAGCTATTTTAAGTATCCTGAAATTATCTTGCAATTGATACATTTCATACATTCATTTAACAAATGTGTTGAAAACCAGTTGCATGCCAGATACTGTTCTGAATGTTGGGTGTACATCGGTGTATGGAACAGGTAAGAACTCCTTTCCTCTAACTTACATTATTGTGGTTAGAGCTAGACAGTAAACAGAGAAGTGTAAGTATGTAATATGTGAGGGTGGTGACAGTTCCCATCAAAATTCCAGGCAGATTATTTTTAGACGCTGACAAAATATTTTAAAGCTCATATGGAGCAGTATCTGTGAGAGAATGAGAGAAGTTCTGATAGATTGTCCTATTCAATACTGAAATATAATATAGAATTCAAATCACTGGTACAGGTGCAAGATAGGGCAGTGGGAGAAAATATAGAGAGGGTCAGGAAACATTCAGGAGAAAAGGAGAATTTTTGTCTAAAATAATTAAAATTGAGATTTCAGATTAGTGGAAAAGTGAATTTAGTGAATTGTGTGTATCAGCTGGGTATTCAGTAATCCAAAAAAGATTTCAACTAGCCAAACAACTAAGTCATAAAAACAGATAACATTTAAAGTACCAGAAACAGGACTTTGAAAGCATGACCCTAGAAGTAGCAGAGAAAAGGTCAATATAACATAAAAAGATTCAATATTTCCCAAGGGCAAAGAGCACCAAAAACGATGTGAAAAGTCACATGATAAACTGAGGAAGATATTTACAGTACATGTAATGGACAGAGGGTTGATGTTCTTGCCAGAGATCTTAAAATAAAATAAAAAAAATAAACTTAATAAAAAGATGCAAGGGACATAAAATGGAATTTACACACAGTGCAAGTTGAAATCTTTTTTTTTTCTTTTTTTTTGGCCTGGCAGAATGCTACAGATAAAACAGATTGCTAATACTCAAATGTTGCTTGTGGACTGGAGTGTTCATGCAGCTTTCTGCAGGCCAGTTTGAGAATATTTATTAGGATTTTAAATGTGCCTTCATTGACCAGCACTTCACCTCCGAATTTAATGCAAGAAAATAATTGGGTAAATAGGCAAAACTATTTTGTACAAAAATGTTCATTTTTTCATAATAGCAAAAAATTGGAAATCATCTAAATTGTCATTTGTGTTATAACTCTATACATTGGAAAACTGATCAGCCATGAAAATGATGTAAGCATGTTTCACCAACATGGAAAGATGCCTGTTACATATTTTATGTGTGAAGATGAGGTTGTAAAATATGTGCCTAGTATGCTATATTTCATAAGACATGTGGCACTGTATCTTCATATATGCCGATTGATGAAGATGGTATCAGTGTATATACCAAAGAGATTAAAAGTGGTTATCTGAGTGATGATTTTGTCTTCACAGTGTTTAGAATACTAAAAAGTTTCTGCAGTGGAATGCCTACTCTTTTAAAAACCAGAGTTGAAAGAGGGAAGCCTTTTTTGAGAGGGTTGGAGGGAAGGTAAGAAAGGGCGTGGGGATGCCCTTCTGTGGCCCCAGGCCTAGGGCCGCAGAACCCAGAACAGAACCCGGAACCCGAGTGCCTGCCCTGTTGGGGGCCGTAGGGAGGGCAGCGCAGCGGACCCAAGTGGACCGGAAGGGAGCGTGACGTGTGGCATCCTCCTCAGAGAGCCCAGCGTTGCCTTCGCCAACATCATGAAGTTTCGCGCCAAGATCATCGGCAAGGGCTCTCTAGACCTGTTCATCCAAGTCAGCAGCACCGTGGCGAGGCTGGTGAAGGTCTGCGTGCTCCGCGTGTGCCCTGACAGGATCTGTTTCGGCTCCGCAGGCTCAGGCGGCCTTCAGGAGGCCAGGCTGTGGTGCGAGGTGCAGCAGCGGGCCTTCCAGCATTTTCGCATGGAAGGTGTCTCGGAAGAACTCAATGAGATCCATTTGGAGCTGATGGCGGAGCACCTGTCCAGGGCAGCGAGAAGCGCGGTGGGCGCGTCCTCACTGAAGCTGCAGCTTACCCACAAGCGCTGCCCCTGCCTCACGGTGGTGGTGGAGCTGGCCTCACCCCTGGGCCGTGTTCGCAGCGTGATGCACGATCTGCCCGTGCGGGTGCTTCCCAGAAGAGTGTGGCGAGACTGCCTGCCGCCCAGCCTGAACGCCTCGGATGTGAGCATCTACCTGCCGCGCTGGAGGATGCTGAGGAGCATCGTGGAGAGGATGGTGAACGTGGGCGATCACGTGCTGCTGGAAGCAAACCTCAGTGGCAAGATGACCCTGAGTATAGAGACGGAGGTGGTGTCTATTAAAAGTTATTTTAAAAATCTTGGAAACCCTCCAAAGTCGGCTGTTGGTGTGCCTCAAAACAGAGACCTGGAGAGCATGGTGCAAGTGCGGGTAGATAATCGTAAGCTTCTGCAGTTTTTGGAGGGACAGCAAATAAATCCTCCGACGGCTTTATGCAATATTTGGGACAATGCTCTTCTTCACCTTGTTTTGGTTCAAGAAGATGTCTCTCTTCAGTATTTCATTCCTGCCTTGTAAAAATTCAGCCAGCTTAGATTTGTTTTTTAAGCTTAAGAACTTTTCAAAACTGAAACAGACCGAGTTAATTGGTTTGAAAGTTTGTACCTTCTCTGACTTAATGCTAGGCGTAGATTTTATTGAGCCCTTCCTCCTTTGCAAAATTTATATTAAAGCATTGATAAAACAGTTGGGTAGTTTATCTTTTTGTTTTTTGACTTTGTCAGTTTTTTTCATGCTTAACACTCTAACAAGAAAATTATTCTTCAACTCTTTGTTGGGGGAGGGGGAAGAAGGTTGTAATGAAATAAATATTTTTGAATACTGAAACAGTTGCCTCAGTATTTTTATTATAAAATGCTACTGTGTAAAGCGGGAACGTTCTCCTTTAAAAATATGTATAAACGTTTTCCTTTAGAGAATCACTTTCCGTGGCAGCTATAGACATAGAAAATTTATTTCTGAAATAAGATTTGCAAGACAAAATTACTCCATGATCCATGGACTGCGGAATGGATATTGTTAGCAGTCATGAAAACTTTCATTTCCTTTTGTATCTCCACCAGAACTCTTGGGTGACCAGGTGCATTGTCAATAAGCAGTAATATTCTGAAAGAAATCTTTTTTTCTAAGGATTAGGTTTAAACAATGAGCTTACATTATGCAATAAAAACTATGCTGTAAACAGATGTGCTGTCATCTAGGCTTTGTTGTTCTATTGATAGAACACAGGCAGAGTAGATTTATCATAATTCTTCAGAGCCCTAGGATTTTCAGAATGGTAAGTGAGCGTTGGCTTCAACTGAAAGTCACCAGCTACATTAGCCCCTAACAACAGAGTCAGCCTGTCCTTGAAGCTTTGAAGCCAGGAATTGACTTCTCCTCTCTAGCTATGAAAGTCCTAGATGGCATCTTCTTCCAATTGAAGGCTGTTTGTCTTCATTGAAATCTGTTGTTGAGTGTAGCCACCTTCTTCAGTGATCTTATAATAGCTAGATATTCTGGATAACTTGCTGCAGCTTCCGCATAAGTACTTGCTGTTTCACCTTGCATTTTTATGGTCAGGAAATAGCTTCTTTCCGTAAACCTTATGAACCATCCTCTAACTCAGCCTTTTCTTTTGCAGTTTCCTCACTTCTCCAAGCCTTTATAGCATTGAAGAAAGTTAGGGCTTTACACGGGGTTAGGTTTTGGCTTAAGGGAATATTGTGGTTTGTTTGATCTTCGATCTAGACCACTTACACTTTCTCCATATCAGCAGTAAGGCCGTTTTGTTTCTTATCATTCATGTGTTCACTGGAGGTGCACTTTGAATTTCTATCAATAACTTTTCCTTTGTGTTCACAACTTGGCTGTTTGCCACACGAAGGCCTGGCTTTAGGCTGTCACATCATTCGACATGGCTTCCTTACTAAGCTGAATCATTCCTAGCTTTTGATATGAAGTGAGAGATTTGAAACTCCTGCTTTCACTTGAGCACTTAGAGGCCATTGTAGGGTTATGAGTTGACCTACTTTCAATATTGTTATATTTTAGGGAATAGGGAGACCTGAGGAGAGGGAGGGAGAATGCTGGTTGGTGGAGTAGTCACACACACATTTATCAATTGAGTTCCCTGTCTCATATGAGCATGGTTTGTGGTGTCCCAAAATAGTTAAAATAGTAACATCAAAGAACACTGATCACAGTTCACCATGACAGATATAATGATAATGAGTAAGTTTGAGATAATGCAAGAATTACAAAATGTGAAATGGAGTGTCATGGAGAGACATGAAGTGAGCACATGCTTTTAGAAAAATGGCACTGATAGGCTTGCTTGATGCAGGTTTGCCACAAACCTTCAATTTGTAAAATATGCAGTATCTGACTAGTACAGTAAAGTGAAGCACAGTAAAAGGAGGTAAAGTCAAGTTCATGTTAACCAAAATGTTGCTTTAAGGGTAATTTTTGGATAAATCAGATCTCTGTTCCTCCTCTCTCCCCCCCGCCCCTTCCCAGTATTCCAGTACTTCTCTTAGAAAATAATTCTTAATGTTTCACTGTTTAGAGAAAAAGGAGGAGAGGTTATAAAAGGATGGTATAACAATGAACAGTCTCAGGGGGAGGAATAGCTCATATTCTTTTATATTAAATTTTAGTTTAGTGTTTTAGTGGCTTATGCAGTAAGATAAGCCATTAACTTGGGAACCTGTATATTTGCATACTTAGTACATTGCCATGACTACATTTTTATCAGTAATGAAAAGTTTCCTGCTAGATTTGGTCATGAAACACTTGAACCTGTTAATTTATTTTTTTTGATGATTTCTAAATTCCACCTGTGGTGGTGTGGAAAGAACACACAAACGTTGGACCCAGGCAAGTCACTTGAACCCTCTGGCTTATTAAGATCTGTTTCCGTTGGACTAGATTCTGATTTAATGCTATTAAAGTTGTAACATGGGAAATTTAAACAGTTGTTTTCAAAAGTATTTCAGAAGTAGTTTTAAAAAATTATTAATAACCACTGGAGATATAGTGTAAGCTCTGTGAAACTGCTTTCTAACTTCTGAGTTACGTACAAAAATGTGGGAATATTTAATTTGGTGAGTATTTTCAGAGCTGGTTGTGAAGATTTTTAATAAAGGCATTTTTTGGTTCATTTAAAAAAATCTGCCCTTATTTGCGCTTTGTAGACTACAGATTAGTAGGCTTTATTTTTTATTATATTTTATTTTTTTGAGACAAGGTCTCACTCTCTTGCCCAGGCTGGAGTGCAGTAGCACGATCTCAGCTCACCCTAACCTCCTCCTCCTCAGTTCAAGTGATTCTTGTGCCTTAGCTTCCCGAGTATCTGGGATTACAGGCACCCACCACCGTGCCCGGCTAATTTTTTTATTCTTATTAGAGACAAGGTTTTACCATGTAGGCCAGGCTAGTCTCAAACTCCTGACCTTAGGTGATCTGCCCATCTCAGCCTCCCAGTGTGCTGGGATTACAGACGTGAGCCAGGCCTTTTGTAGACTTTAAATGTAAGATAAAAATGGAGAATATATCCCTTACTACAAGTGAGGAAATTACAAGATCTGCAGGTTTTGATTGATACAACACAGAAATTCTTTGTCAGGTTTATTTCAGGCATCTCTTCCAAATTTTTTCCTTTTTTAGTAACATTAAGTGAGTTTTTTCAAGCTATAATAAAATATTTTTTACTGGTTTCATACTCGGTTCTTCTTTCCTGCAGTTGTCTGTCTCTAGTTCTGTTGCTTCCTCTTTATGTACTTAATAAAACCAAGAGAAATGAAAAATGTTATGGTTTGTTTTGGAACATAAATAATTGTACAGTCTAATATTTGATGAATTATTGTGGTTTACTTTTAGTAATTCATTAACAAGGACATCTATCAAAAGTTTTATAGCCTAATTTGTAATGTAGCTTTTGGAAATGAAAAAGATAATTTATTCTTCTACTTAGGTTATTCCCTAATTTGCAGAGATATGTTGCCCATGATATTAAGGAAAATCAATAGGTCTTCTAAACATAATGTTTAATATTGTCTAATTATATATTAAAAACATTTTATAATACAGAAATTTAAAAATGAATAGCTTGCTATTATAATTTTTAGTTTAATTGTGAAAAACTAGAGAGTGCCTGTTTCTGTAGTTATGCATTAGTTGCTGAATTTAAAACTTTGTAAAGGACTCTTATAGGAACAAGAGCTCAAAGGTGCCTTAGAGCTGATCTCATCCAATCACCATGTTTATAGATGAGAAAAGTTTCGCAGTGCATAAAAGTCAACAAGTGTTTTTATTTCCTAATGCCAGAACTCAGTTTAGAACCCAGTCTCCAGATTGTTCATAAATGTTTCACGAGACTTACAGCTTGGATATACTTTTGTTCATTACAATAAATCTAGAGTACCATGTGAATGTTTTACTTAACCTTAAAAGATAACAGTTAAATTTAAAAATCTCAAACCTTTTGGAAAGGCATTGTCATATTGTCCTTGCTTGAAGCTGTCTTTTGCTCTTGCAGGCAGAAAGGAATTTATTTGCCACACAAAATGATAATTCAATGAAAATAAAGTCTCACATTTAAAAAATCAAGGCCTCAAGTTTACAAATTATTTAAGCCTCTTCCATTGTTTCTCATAGGGAGACTACTGAGAAGTAATAAGACACTATGCATTTTATGTTTCACTGTATCTATAGAAAATAAATCATAGGAAAATGTATTAAAGTGCTTTCTTTATATCCAGAATTTATTGTCCCACTAGATCCCACTTGCTGAAAGCTAAACTGGCTTATTCATGACAGTCTTGTACTTTTAAAAAATTCTACTGCTAAAAAGAAATTGCTCTTGAGTGTGTATTTATTCAATGAATAGGTTGCCATTATCAAGAGAAATCAGACAAGTGTTTCTGACCTGGTTAATTTCTATAAGGACCCTCCTAGTTCTGGTTATCCCCATTTGTTAACAGGAGTTGAAAACACATCAGAATTATGATTGATCCTTCCCTTCCCTTCCCTTCCCTTCCCTTCCCTTCCCTTCCCTTCCCTTCCCTTCCCTTCCCTTCCCTTCCCCTTCTTCCCTTCTTCCCTTCTTCCCTTCTTCCCTTCTTCCCTTCTTCCCTTCTTCCCTTCTTCCCTTCTTCCCTTCTTCCCTTCTTCCCTTCTTCCCCTCTCTCCTTCCTTCTCTCTCCTCTCTCTCTCTCCTTCCATCCCTGTCTCCTTCCCTCCCTCTCTACCTCCCTCCCTCCCTCCCTTCCTTCCTTCCTTCCACCCTGGTAATGGACAGGACATAAGTGTATAGTGTGCTTCTTAGGCTAGGAGCCAGCATGTAATAACTTGTAGCCTATCTTATATATCTGTGTATATATGTGAAGTCCCCAGTAAGTATTCCCATTCTCCCAACCTTTAGCATTTGCCCATTTGCATTATTTAGTACTTTGTATATTATTAGTGTTCTTGTGCCAGAGTATAACCTAATAAAAGTTTCTAATTCTTATCTGTATTAATTTTCCTTACATGAGTAATAATAACTATTTTACCTCTTCATCCCTCTGCTTTCTAAGGATAAAATTAGCTTGTGGCCGGGCACAGTGGCGTGGGCCTGTAGTTCTAGCTACTACCGAGGCTGAGGCAAGAGGATCACTGGAAGTCAGAAGTTGGAGGTAGTGATGCACCCTGGTTGTACCTGTAAATTTCCATGGTACTCTAGCATGGGAAACACAATGAGGCTGTATCTCTTAAAAAAGAAAAGATTTAGGGCCCAGTGCAGTGGCTCATGCTTGTAATCCCAACACATTGGGAGGCTGAGGTGGGCAGATTTCTTGAGCCTAGGAGTTTGAGACCAGCCTGGGCAACAGAGCAAGACATCATCTCTGTTAACAAAAATACAAAAATTAGGCAGGCATGGTGGTGCATGCCTGTGGTCCCAGCTACATGTAAGGCTGAGGTGGGAGGATTGCTTGAGCTCAGGAGTTCTAGGCTGCAGTGAGCCGTGGTCATGCCACTGCACTCCAGACTGGTTGACAGAGTGAGATCTTGTCTCAAAAAAAAAAAATAATAATTTTTAAGAGTTTGTGGTATGTGCTTTTAGGATAGGCTTATTCATTTTATTCCTTAGTGCTTTCTTGATTGTCTTAAATGGCTATGAAGTTAAAAGACAGTATATTGCTTTAATTAAACAAATGTTTATAACAGGCAAAGTCAAACTTTTGTTGACCTCTGTTTAGTGTATTTATATAAGAAAGACCTTATGACATATTTTTTATGCCATTGTTTTGTGACATTTGGAATATTTGTTAGGAAAATATGTAGGTAATGACAGCTGTAGACTAGAGGGTTCCTTTAAACTCAAGGGAGTCTGGCATGGGTTGTCAAACTGAAAATGTTCAGAAACTGAATTCTGTTTCCTGAAAGCCTGAAACTCTTGGCCGAGAGTGATAAGAAGTTATTTCATTTATTTGTGATTTTAAATATAAGAGCATTACCTATTGGTACGAACATATCAATAAACATAAGAACATACTACCATGTAGTATGTTTTTAACTGAAGACAGGTTGAGAAGAGACATCTCTTCCTATAGTTCGTTTCACAAATTATTGAGGGTATATTATATTGCAGGCACTTTTGTATGTGCTGTGGATACTGCAGTGTGAGAAGCAGGTATGTTCTTATATTTAAATTAAATGACAGATCTTCCTGGCATAATGGTTTGTTCTGGTTTGGGCATATGTAGGTAATTCTTCCTGGTAAGGAAATAGGATTGTTGCAAACGAACCAGTGTAATGCATGCTGGGTTTTCAACTGTCTCTGCTTTGTTTGTCTGAAGAGACCTACCTGTACTCTTCAGTCACAAATAAGAAAATAGATCAGACTTTTTGATTCATGACTATGCCTAGTGGCCCAGTCTTTACCTTTTACTACCAGGCACTACTTTTAGTTGGACAAATTTTAAGGGTAACATAGTTAAGATTAAGAGCCATGTGTAAATGACCTCAAAACGGATTTGAAATAGTGGGAGTAAATTGGAATTGCCCTGTCCTAGTTTTTCAGTTTTGCTTTCTTTGAGACCACAGGTATTCTGATTGCAGTTATGTTTCACACCAGAGTGAGCCAGAGCCCCAGTCACTGGAGAAACAATGAAGGTTCTTACAATGTGAGTGGTCACATTCACAAATGACCTCATAGGACATATGGTGGTATAGAAGGAAGAGGTACTAGACTCTTAGAACACCAAGGATCTGGTCTGCTTAACAACTTGTCAGTGTGTGCTCTTGAAAAAGACATTCAACACCTCTAGGTTACAGTTTTTTCAGGTGAAGAGACTAGATATGAGTTGGGTCAGGTCTCTTTTGGCTCTGATTCTGTGAAATACTAGTGTGTTCCCTACTGATAATCAAAACCACCAAGGATCCCTTGACAGTCTGATATTTCTACTAATCATCTTTTCAGCAATACTAATGTCAATGGTAAGTATTTTTATTAAGTCTTTATACTATTGTTTTTCTGGAAACAAGGAGAGCAGCATATTTCTACCTAAAAATTTGGTTCTTTATGTGATTTAGACCAGAATCTGAAAGCACTTTCTTATAATAAGCACATGCTTATTTCATTTGTGCTGTGATACTGAGGACATAGTTTAATAGTGCCAAGAAGATAATTAAATCACCACTCAGTGGCAGTCTACTTTTCCATGCCAATTGAAGAAAGTATTTTCCTTTCAGAAATTGGTTTGTAGGCATTAATTAATGAGACAGGTTAATTATCCACATTTTTCTTAATATTTGCTTTCCCTACAGTATCTTTGGGGCAAGGTGGTATCTGTGTATTAAAGCAGTTGCTGGAACTTTGTGTTGAAATATGCCTTTGCTGTCCTGTAATTTTTTATTAATACGTTACCATACTAAATCTCATGTTTATCGGTTTATAATAGTTTTGTAGCACATTCGCAAAACAAGCTTTCCACAATTTTGTCTGCATTTAGAAGCATGTTTAAAGAGGTAAGCATTCCAGTAAAATAATATTCTAAAACATTTTATATAAACTTTTAACTATTAAATCACCTAGTATGTCTATTTAATATTAGTTTATTTATTGTTTGTGCATTTCGTAATGTCAAATGTGAAAATAAATATTTAGCTTTCAATTTTCAGGCACAATGAGCCTAATATGTTGTTCAGCAGTATAATGTTCATGTGACGTGCTTATGTTTAATTTCAAAATATTACTAAAGCATTATATTTGATAACTTTTTATTTTAATATAACTTCAGAGTTATAGAAAACTTTCCAGAATAGTAAAAGTAACTCCTGTAAGCCCCTTATTTCCTTTATTTTGGTAAATAGTAACTCCAGTAAGCTCTTTAACCACACCCCCTGGCTGTTTCCTTTTTACCCCAATTTCTGTATCATTCTGTCCATCTGTCTGCATATGTTTTTGTGAACCGTTTGAAAGTAGGATGCAGCATCATTCCTTTACTCCTAAATACCTTAAGTATGCAGTTATTAAGACCAAGGACATTCTCTTATATTATAGCACAGTTTCCAAAATCAGGAAGTTTATTATTGGTACCATACTATCTAATCCTAAAGTTGCAACAGACAAACAGGAGGAGCCTTTCTTGATATGAATCACTGAGAAGGATCTGTGAAGTCCCTGTCAAAAATACAGAATCCAGCTCAAATCAACGAGGATGATCAGACAAAGCCAACTTGATAGGCATCATAAAATAACCTGTACTCTTTGAAAATGTCGAGGTTGAGAAAATACTAATTTTTGGTGCTCAGATAGTCTGGTTTGGACAGTGGGCACTGCTTTAGTCTGCCTCTGTGGCCTTTTGACACATAATTCCTTACTGGCACAGCAGAATCTTTCAGACTTATCTTGTCCTAGCCCTGCCTCAGCCCTGCAGTCAGGCATTTGTCCAAGGACTCTGGTTACTTTTATTGAATAATGGTATGTGGGAGTTAGATATGCTCACCACTACTGTCATATTATTGCTTCTAGCCTCTCTCAATGTACAAAGCTAGAAAATACACACTTGCACACACACACAAATCTACCAAATGTATACATCTGTTTATCACATGTTATACTAAAAACTGAGTTCATATATCTTCTTTTATGAAGAGTCTCCTCAAATCTTTTGCTCACTAAGAAAAATTGGGTTGCTTCCTTTGCTATCACATTGCAAAAGGTCTTTATATGTTGTTTGTATAAAGTCCTTTATCATTTGTATCTATTGTGAATATTTCCTTCTAGACAGTAGTTGCCTATTTATTTTCTCTTGATAAGCAGAAAATTTAATTTGGGTGAAGTCAGAAAATGTAGTAGTTTTCATTGTACAGTTACTGTTTGTCGTATTGAACACAAGTCTACCTACACCCAGGTAATGGAGATACTCTCTTGTGTTATCTTCTTTATAGTTTACAAATACAGTTTTTAATGAGCCATTTTGAAATAATTTTTGTAAGTGATGTGAGGTTGCAGTTAACGTCTCCTTTTTTTTTTTTTTTCCTATGTAGTTATCCAGTTATTTCAACATCTTTTAAAATACTTTCCTTTCCCAGTGAATTACTTTGGTGCCTTTGTCAAAACTCATATATCATGTATGTTTGTTTCTGGATTCTATTCTATTTCATTCATCCATTAGTTTATCCTAATGTCAAGAACACTGTCTTGATTACTGTAGATTTGTAATAAGCCTTGAAGTCATATACTGTAAGTGTTAAAACATTTTTCCTCCTCCTAAAATTGTTTTGGCTCTTCTAGATCATTTGAATATCTACTGAAATTTTAGAGTGACTGTGACAATATCTCTACTTAAGCTTGCATGAATTTATAGATCACTTTGGGGAGAATCGATATTTTAACAACATTGAGTTCTCTGAGCCGTGATCATGATATAGATCTTCACCTATTTAGGTCTTTATTTTCTCTCTGCAGTATGTTTTAGTTTTTAATGTAAATGTCTTGTACATTTCTCTTATTAAGTGTATTTTTAGGTATTTTATAATGGTATTTTCTTTTCTTTTCTTCTTTTTTTTTTTTGAGACAGAGTCTGGCTCTGTCACCAGGCACCAGGCTGGAGTGCAGTAGAGCAATCTTGGCTCACTGCAACCTCTGCCTTCTGGGTTCAAGCAGTTATCCTGACTCAGCCTCTCCAGTAGCTGGGACTACAGGCACGCACCACCACACCCAGCTAATTTTTGTATGTTTTAGTATAGACAGGGTTTCGCCATGTTGGCCAGGTTGGTCTCGATCTCTTGACCTAGTGATCTGCCCACCTCAGCCTCCCAAAATGCTGGGATTACAGGCGTGAGCCACGGCACCCGGCCTATAATGATATTTTCAAAATGAATTTTAAAAATTTTCTAATCATTTAAATAACTGATTTTTATATATTGACCATGAATTCCAAGACTTTGCTAAATTCATATATTAGTGCTATTAGTTGCTTAGTAGATGTCTTAGGATTTTCTGTATAAGCAATCATGGCATCTACTTGATTGCTTATTACATGATGTTTGCTTCTTCCTTTGTCATCTTTCTGCTTTTTATTTCTTTAATTCACCCTATTGCACCGCCAGAACCTCTAGGACAGTGTTGACTAGACAAGGAAAGAGAGACATCTTTTCTATGTTTCTGGTCTAAAGGGGCAAAGCATTCTGCATTTAATGGATGATCACCCAACATCTATTCCCACTCAAATACTTCTTTATTAGATTGAGGAGATGCTCTCTAGTCTTAGTTTGTTGAGGGTTTTTAATCATGAATAGTTTTTAATCATGAATTTTGTCAAAGGCTTCTTTGACATCTATTTAGAGTAATATATAGTTTTTTCTTTTAATATGGTAATTCACAGTGATTAATGTTTGAAAAACTGCGCTTGCTTTCTTGGAATAAATTCTACTTGATCATGATGTCTTCCTCTTTTGCTTTCTGAAATAATTCATATAGGCTTGATACTTCTTCCTTAAGTGTTTTATGGAAATCCATCTGTGAAGCCGTCTAGGTTTGAGTTTTCTTTGTAGGAAAGTTTTGATGATGAATTCAATTTATTCAATATTGATGAAGATATTGAGATTTTGTATTTCATCTTGTTTAGTTTTGGTAACTTGTCTTTCAAGGAATTTATTTCATCTAAGTTGTAAAATTTATTAGCATGAAGCCGTTCATCTTTCTTTATTACTATTTAAATGTCTTTAGTATCTATGGTTATTTCCTCTTTCATTACTGAAATTGATAATTTCTGTTACATTTCTAGAGAGTTTTTTGAGACATCAATTTATTAATTATTGGTGAAGAACTTTTGGCTTTAATTTTTTTTCAAATTCTTTTTACTTGTTAGTTTCTACTGTTTTTTTTTCTAAAGGTAGAAACATAGATTCTTAATTTTAAACATTTTTTTCTCTAATGTAAGATTTTAAGGCACTGCTTTGGTAGCATTCCATAAATTTTGATGTATATTTCTTATCATTTCAAAATATTTTCTTTCCCTCTTAATTTCTACTTTGAATGTGGGTTATTTAGAAGTATATTAATTTCCAAATACTTGGATACTTTTCTGGATATTGTATTGCTATTGCTAACTTAATTCCTTTATAGTCCTTGGAATTTCGGTCTTTGGAATTGCCTGTGACTTATTTTATGGCCCAGCATATGGTCTATCTTGGTGAACATTCCATATTTTTTGTTGTTGTTACTTTTAATCTAGTTGTTATTAATATTAAAAGGGAATATTAAAATCTCAAACCATTATTATATATTTATCTCTCCCTATCAGTCAATCAGTTTTTGTTTAATGTGTTTTGAAGCTCTTTTATTCAGTGCATACGGTTTTAATTGTTACATCTTTCTGATGAATTTGTCCTTTCATCTTTATAAACTCTCCTACCAAATTGCTTTGTGTTGATTTGGGCATGTTAAAAAAGTTACTATACTTTATAAATACAAAAGTAAAGTGAAATTCAAACACCTACAGGAGTGTAAATTTGTTTTCAATGTTACAAGTATAGTTAATCAGAATGTCTCCCTTAAGCCCTGAGCATAGAACAGTAGAACAGTTCCTAGTATCAATTTAGGATTCAGCAGAGGTAGTCACAGAGCTACATAGTGACATTCATTTCTCTCTGCCCTTGTGCTGAAAGTTTCTAGAACCCAGGGCTTAGCTCTCTATTATTCTTATATCTTTCTCACAATACTCACCAGAGTGTCCTACTAAAGGGGGTCAGAAAACGATACCCTAAAATATGGTGCATTGATGTTCTGAGCTAAGGAAGCAGCCTCAAGATCTCTCCCCACCCTCCTTCTGTCTCTCCCAAAGCACAGGATGAGGCTGTTTTTCTGAACATATTACTAAACATAATGTTCAGTAGATGTTGGCTCATTCGCTAAATGACCCCTAAAAAATGCAAAACTCTATGTTTAAGAATGCTTTTTATATTTTGCCACTGACTGTCTAGCGTTCTTATATTTTTAGTCAATGCTCATCTCAGCTGGTACTAATCCTTTTTTCTTTTTCTTTTAACAGATTACTTCTGTAACAGGCTCACCAGTTTGTTCCACAAAGCACAATGTCTCGATCACGACAACCCCCACTTGTGACCGGCATCTCTCCAAATGAAGGGATACCATGGACAAAGGTCACAATCCGGGGAGAAAACCTGGGGACTGGCCCCACTGACCTTATAGGTAAGGGCAGTGGCCCTGCGACACACCCTGATAATTGTATTTTTATGTGGACAATGGAGACAAGATATGTAATTTTCTAATAGTGAAAGTGATAGAACAAACATCATTGTGGTCTCTACGGAATGCTCCAAAAAGATGAAAGAATTATCTCTGGCTTTCTGATTTTTGTGTGAAAATCATTATTTTGTCAAATCTTGGCTATATTGTTTTTCAAGTCCTTCAGAACATTTCCCAGGGCAGAGATTTGCCCCCAGATTTTCCTCAGCTTTGATGCCTTGATTGCCAAAAGAGCTGTTCTTATGTTGTTGCTCCCATTAGTTTTTCTTCCCTTGTCTGGCTTGTCTGTTGCTTCTCAAGTGCTCTGTGAATGATGCCTTTTCTGTTCCTTGTTGCTCCTAAAAGCAAGTCTCAGCCCCATCTTCTGGTGATAGGGGCAGCAGTTGGATCTCTCTTCACTCCATCTAGCAGGCATGTGTCCTTATTGTGATCTGTGGATCCTATCTGGAGCAAGCCAAAGTTTAGTTTTTAGAGTCAGTTTATGTTTTTTATCTTTTCTAGCAGAGTTGAAGCTCAATGAATGGTTAGAACACCACACATCCAGTTGGTGTGGTGCAAATATTTTTGGATGCTGGCTTGCATGGCGCATTTTCCCCTTCCCCTTTCTGTGATGTGGAAGCCTTTACTGCTTGCTTGGTCTTGAAGCACTTGGGTCTGTCAGTGCTTCTCAGCCCAGGCTTTTCTGAATCTCTCTAGAACTTTAAAGGTGAACTATTTGGCCTACTAAGTTTCAGTCTCTAAAGATGGAGCCTAAACATTGTTTCTTAAAATATACATGGGTATTAGGGGCAGCCAGGGTAGAGAGTGAGTTTTAAATATAATTTTATGGGCAGTTATGATTACTTGTCTGTGAACTGCTCAGGTGGGTATACAGATGCATTCAGAGTGAGCAGAGTCCCCACTGTGTGCTACCGAATGTATTTTATGGCTTCCCATATAAATTTCTTCTGGACTCAGACATTTTCTTGACTCATTTCTGTACTGATGACGGAATTGTTGGTAAGGTACTTGAAATCACAAGTTGGAACTTGCTTTTCCTGCATTATGACTACTGGTCGATAGATTGGTTTTTGGCCATTCAGAAAATGCTTTAAAAAGAAAAAGTGAATGGGAGCTAGTACTCTGTTTAGTAACTGAGTTTTGCACTGCCTAGCCAATTCTTTCTGCTACCCTTATGTCTCATGTGATACTGTTTTCTCTAACTGTAGTTTTACATTGTTTAGTAAACATCACTTCAATTTATTCCGGCAAAAATAGTCTTATCTAATCTTATGTCTTGGTTTTTGATAAAGCTCATTCCACATGTTTCTTTAGCTAAGTGGGAAAATCACCAGAATGCATGACAATCTACCTATACAGGTGGAGGTTCTGTCCAGAATTTCATTGGCAGTCATTGTGAGCTCCCAAACATGACAGTTAGTAGTCTAGGTAAATTTTAATCTTGTTTTAGCTTCAGGCAACGCTATTCTTATTTGATTAAGTGTGTATTACTTTTCTAAACCATGCTAGTTCAGCTTTCAGCCTGCCTTATGTATTGCCAAGAAACCATTTTTTAAAAAACCAAACTTAACCTGCTAAATAATTTAAGTGTTTTTAACTCAGATGATATCTACACTAGCCAAGCAAAACACTATAAAAAGTACTTTACTTGGAATCTATGAGTTTCTTTTTTTTTCCTTAAAAAAATGTGCTATTATGTTTCATGAAGCACATTTCTTAGCATAACTTAGCAAAACTGTGCTTAAGAAATAGATCTTATGATCTTTTTTCTTTTCATAACATTTAAAATGATCTATTTGAATCTGTGTTTAAACTATTTGCCAATTATTCATTTTCTTGGAGTAAAAATGTGTTACAGATATTAAATCAGAGGAATCTTGAAAGCAGCTATGATCCAATGAATAAACTAATGTTCTAGGGGCAGTTTTGTGCCAACATGTGCCTTCATGCATGTCATTCAGGTTTGCTCATATGAACATGGTTTTAATACTTTGTATCTGAAATTTGCTCTTATTTTTTAGTTTTAATCATAAGATAGTTCTCTAGCAAGGAACTTATATTAGGGATGACTTTCTTCTTTTAATGAAAATACTATTTGTATTTTTACACTGCTCCCTGACATTAATTACTGAGTTATTCTTCATTCTGAAGTGAGTTAATATTTAAAATCACAAAAATCTGGTATCAAAATACTTACAAATATTAGGTAGTCTCTTGACCTGGAGTGATACCAAAATATCTACTGTCGATAATTACGCAGGTTATGAATTAAAACATTTGTTTAAAAACATATAGACTGGTTTATAGATGCACAAAATTACTTGAGCAAGTGAACATTGACATATTAGCAGTATTTCTCTTGTGAGGTGGGATTTGGAGAGGCTTTCTGTCTCTTAAGTTATTTAAGTTTTTCATAACAAAAATTATTAGAAAAGATATCAAAAACATGCCTGTTTTGAAAAAAATTTTTGAATAATGAATACATTTAAAAGTGTGTTATTATAATTAAAGCATACCAATAGAAACTGTAGTCCCAAAGAAACCTTTTAATGCCATTATTAGACAAAGTTGCAGACATTAGTTGATTATCGGTATTTTACGGAAACCCCTAAAATTCATTATTTCAAGCAATATATCTTTAAAATGTAGTTGTTTTCATTCCTTTATGATTTAACATTCTTACTAAATAGCTTTTTAAGTTAGAACAAAAGATGATTTGACTTTGTCCCTTCATTTTAAAAGTCGGTTTGGCACTGGTTGAAGTCTTTCTGTTCTTTTGGCCCTTTCTGAAAAAGAGCCAAAAGAAAACATTGCAATTGCTAAACCTTACTGCTGAACATTACAGAAAGTTAAATAATGAGAAAAGAAAGTGTGAAGTGTCTGCCAGGCACGGTGGCTTACACCTGTAATCCCAGCACTTTGGGAGGCTGAGGCAGGCGGATCACTTGAGGCCAGGAGTTTTGAGACCAGCCTGACCAACATGGCGAAACCCGTCTCTTCAAAAAACACCAAAAAAAAAAAAAATTATCCAGGCATGGTAGCGAACACCTGTGGTCCCAGCTCCTTGGAAGGCTGAGGCTGGAGAATTACTTGAACATACGAGGTGGAGGTTGCAGTGAGCCGAGATCACACCACTGCACTCCAGCCTCAGCAACTGAGCAAGACCCTGTCTTAAAAAAAAGAAAACATGAAGTGTCTGTGCCTGTGCCACAAACATTCTGGTTCTCATCTCCATACATATTAATTACATTGGTCTCTGTTTTGTGGAAATGGAAAAACTAATGAAAGTAAGTTAGAAGACTAGCTGAACAGTGTGGTGGGATGCTGGTATTCCCCTCGGGGTGTCTGCCTTTCTCCCTGCATCTTTCAGTCTCTCTCTGTTTGGTTATTACCTAAATTTTTGTTTAACATGGTATGAGGGAGGTGACATCATGAGCTGACCTTTTGGGAGTGTAGGCTTACTGAAAGAGCAGAATGTAGTATAGTGACAGTTTCATAGGAAAACACTAGGGCAGGAGGAACTACTGTGCTGGCAGCCGATACACTGATGTCAAAGTGAGCTAGTAATCCAGTAATGCCTGAGCACACTCCACTAGATTACCCTACTCTAGGCTATGCTTAAATAAAAAACCTACTTTAGTTTATTCTGTAATACCATGTGTAAGTGAACACTAGAAAAATACATAAAGATTTTTTCAGGAAGATGGATGAATATTGAATGTTTTTAGAAAATGATCTATAAATTTATTAATACATTTTAAAATTCTACATTAATAACTGAGACTTCAAGTAATAGCAATAGTTTCCCTTTTATTACCTCTGAGAGCATTTTAAGATTCTCCTAGTCTAAGTAATCTGGAATGCTAGACATAGTTATTGTGGCCATTCCTTTTCTAATTCTATTGATGTTTGAAAAAACTTAAATGTAGCCTAAAAGAAGTCTTAAATATTAGAGAAAAAAACAGGTAAGAGGAAAAATCAATAGAGACAACAGTATATCTACAAATAATGTGGGTATATTCAACAAAAATGTAATTATTGAACAAGAAAATTATTGCTAGATTTAAAAAATGTCATTGACATGATTAAGGTCTTCTCATTGTTCTTGTCTTTGAATTTTGTTATGCACCTGCATTTATTTTCAGGCCTGACAATTTGTGGCCATAACTGCCTCCTGACGGCAGAATGGATGTCTGCAAGTAAAATAGTATGTCGAGTGGGACAAGCCAAAAATGACAAAGGAGACATTATTGTCACCACTAAATCAGGGGGCAAAGGAACCTCAACAGTCTCCTTCAAGCTGCTCAAACCTGAGAAAATAGGTAAAGTACTTCACGGGTTTATTCTAAAAAAGAAAGTAAAAATGAGTTCGTCTTTTAAGATGTAAAACTGGTAGATTTTATAAACCTACCCGCTTGCATATCTCAACTTAGATTTAGTTTACGTTTATTTTGACAGGAATGGGATGTTGGTTAATATTTGTATTACTTTTGGGAAGGCAGTGTGCTGAAATAACAGTCAGTGAAACCTAAGGATGACGATCATATGAGAACTATCCTCCTAAGTTCTCAAAATCTGTTCACTCACTTGATATACCAGTTTCGGTTCCTTGATCTTGAATACAATGACATTGCTTTAAAACTATTAAAGAAACAAGATTTGAGGTGAAAAGTCCTGATTTGGCCAAATTAGTAATAATATATCTAAATAATATTCCCTTTTCCTTCATTTTGCCCATCCTTCAAGGCCCAGATGACACATTCCTGGCTTGGCTGCTTTTAGGCTCCTGCGTTAGTCATGTTACTCATCTTTGAACCACACAGCACTTTATGTTTTACTTCTTTATGCACTGACCACTTGCTACCTTATGTTAGCAGTCTTAGCAATTTGGTCTGAGAAGTCATACTCTTTGAATTCTAACCTGGATTCTCTTACCATGACTAACTAACGTTAATACCTTGTTTCTTCATGAGCAAAAGTGAAATAATACCGCCTACCTCATAGGATTGGGTGAGTTAGAACAGAAATGTAAAGTGCTCAATATAGTCGCTTACCCAACAAATTAATAATTTATAATTATTTTTCTTGTAGCTATTTCTGTGCATGTCTGTTTCCTTTTTTAGAAGAACAGTAATGTCAGATTCATCTTTGTGGTGCTGTAATGTCTTGCACATGGTCAGCACTTGATAAATATTTGTATAATGTAGGACTATCGTAGGCATAATTAAATCCAGGCAGTGCTTCTCTTATATAGAAAAATAAATAATTTTGCAAATTGTTTTTTTTTTTTTTAAATCTCAGAGCATAGAGCCTTTCTGCAGCATTATTCTCGATAAATTCCTAGATTTTTTTTTGTAAATAAAAGTTCAAGGAATTTAAGGGAAAATTCAAAGTGGATTTTATATATGCATGTGTACATGCATGCATGCATGCATATATGTATACATATAACATTTGTATTTTTGTTTACTCTTTTTTTGTGTCTCCAAAACTAAACTGTGAAACTAAAGCAGGAACTTGTTATACGGGTTTTCTAGAGGAATGTAAACATTTTGATAAAATCTGATATCTTATTTATGTAGCAGATAAAAACAACTTAGGCAAAAGTAGTAGTTTTATTATTCTAGAACATTCAGCCCAGGGCCTAGCGCATAGTAGACTTAGTAAAGGTTTCTTGGACTGAACTCAGGAGCGCCTGGACTCGAGCAGAAGCTCTGACAAAGCCCCTGTTGCATGCTGGCAGAACTGCAAGAGCTGAGGGAATGAGTGGGTTCCCAGAGGGCCTTGCAGCCACAGGTTGCCTGGTATTCAGACAGCCTTCTCCCAGGAAACCTTCTGATCCTCGCGTGTGGAGGCAGGCACACTTTTTCTGTACTCCCTGGCCACTTGCTCTTTTTCTGTTGCAGCCCAGCGCCTTGGAGGCCTAGCTGGTAAGCCCTATGCTAGGTTGAATGATAAAGAGCTCAGTCCCATAAAGGAAGATGTTTTTAGAGTTTATGTTGTCTTGTTCACAGGGTCCACACCCAGTCAGTTTTCCCTGAATAACCTGGCCATTTCCATTACACAAGCCATGCATTCTTAAAAGGTATTTGATTTAATCGTTAGATGTTTTATTGAGTTTGCCAAATTGATTTCAGCCTAATATGGAAAAAAAACGGGCTGTTTCTACCATCTAGGACATGTCAAGCACTGATAATAGTAAAAAGCATGGGAACTAGCAAGTAGCATAATATTTTTCCATAACTATTCATGAAAACATGCCATTGTTTCTAGAGGAAAAGAAAATAAAAGATGTTGCTTGCGAGCTTTCAAGAACCATTTAAAAAACATTTGGTTTTCATTTATAGCGAAATGTCCTTAAGGTAGCTTATGAAACCCAGAAGAAGAAACTTACAGTATTAAATATAAAATTATATGTGCATAATGGTTTTTCAGCATTTATCATAAACCAGAAACGTTCACTGAACTAACATTTAACTCCAGTGTTTTGTGCTTGGGTATTTCCCAGACATTTTCCAAGAGTTTACATGATTTCAGAATATTCTCTTGAATAAACAGATATTATAGGTCATCTTATTGCATCTTACATACTGACTTTCTGAATTTTTTGGTACAGATTTAATGAGTTACATTTAACAATGTTTAATTGTGGTGTTTATTATTTGTAAAATGCGTTTGTTATAGCAAAACTTTTTCTAAGCAGCTTAATTTGTCTTCTCTATTGAGTAAAGTACAATGAAACCATAAGCCGAGGTGTTATTTTTGCCTTTTTATAGATTTTTTTTGGTGCTTATAATTAAACTACTAGTCATTTAAAAAAACTTAGCTGTTACATCCTCAAATCTCTTAAAAATTATCCAACAGGCATTTTGTATTAGGTCTTTAGGAAGTAAGGCAATATGGCCAGACTTAGAAGGTACCTGGGGTAGCCTTCATCTTATTAAGCATATGCTCCTCATTTCTGTAGGCATTTTGGATCAGTCTGCTGTGTGGGTTGATGAAATGAATTATTATGATATGCGTACTGACAGGAACAAAGGAATTCCGCCCTTGTCCTTACGTCCTGCTAACCCCCTTGGCATTGAGATTGAAAAGTGAGTAGCATCTTGCCTTCAGTCTTCTTCATTTTTCAGTTGCCAAAAAGTTTTATATACTTACAGGAAAGGGACTCAAACTCCGGAAATGTCCCAGGAAACATGATTTAAGATAACGTAGTTGTTTGGAGATGGGTGTTATTTATGAAGCCTGGTTAGCTTTGCTGCAAGTAAACTTTGCAATTAGTTAAAACTTTTGGCTAAAACTACTTACCTCTTTAGTTTTTTGATTTTACATTTTGTGAAAAAGAAAAGTCTTTAGTATGTTATCTGGAGATGGTTAAATAGCTAGATGGCACCTGAAGTCAAAATAGAATTCATAATCTACCCATTTGCTTGATTTTTCTAGAAGTATTTTAGAATAACTAGATCTAATCTGGTCTTTATTTTATCTGTAACATCTACCTCTCATTCTTGCTTAATCCAGACTTAGTTAACTTTAATCATCAGAATTCAGCCAGGTAAATATCTTTCAAGATGCCTTATAACTGGGTCTGGAGTTTTTTCTGAATTCCTAGTAAAGTGTTTTAGTAACTTTTATAATTAGTGCCTTTCTACTTAAACAATTCACCTAACATGTTAATTGTGGCTAATTTATCTTCTGACTTTAGTGATTCTGCTTATGGAATTGTATACTTTGTTGCTCTGCAAACTCTTACCAAAAGTGACAAATTAGCACTGTTAATACTTTTAACCATGGTTTTAGTTTCGAGTTTTCTAGGAATGGGGAAAATTCTCCAATATTCTCTCTCTCTGTCTCTGTCTCTGTCTCTGTCTCTGTCTCTGTCTCTCTCTCTCTCTCTCTCTCTCTCTCTCTCTCTCTCTCTCTCTCTCTCTCTCTCTCTCTCTCTCTGTCTCTCTCTCTCATCTTCAAGCCTACCTTTGAAGATCATTAGTAATTCAGATAGCTCATTTCATTTTCACCTGCTGGGGTTTGTCCCTGGCTGAAGGGAGGCAGCATATTTGTCTTGGAAAGGTAACATTTGTTGGAAAGGTCTGGGGCTTAGCAGCTTTGGATGGACTTGGACTGTTCTAGGTAACATCTTTGAATCATTTTGGCAGTATAGGTCATTCTAGAGCTATTTAAGGATTCCTTTGCCTTCAAAATTAAGAGTTTAAAGATTGAGAAAATTTAGAAAAGAATGGTAACATTCTTTTTTATTTGAGCACAGTGTTAAGCACGAATAGATTTGCAGTTGATACTAAGCCCCTTATGGACTGCTGCAAGGCTCTTAAAAGCCAGCCTCTTTCCAACCTGCCTTAGAAGTGTAGAGCGGGAGGCCCTCTGAGCTGTTCTTCATAACGAAGAGCCAGTTTTGAACATGGGCAAAAGGAATATGGAGATACACAAAATGTATTTTGTTTGAGACTTGGACAAAATCATCAAAGTTAGGATTTATCCAGATGTTTACTGTCATAAACATGACTTCCTCAACTGTTGTTTTGGTATATGCCACCCACCCCTGTTCTCTCTACTTCCTCACACCTTCTCAGCCTTTGACTGTCTATCATTCCTGTTGCTGCTACCCACAAAGTGGTTTGGCCTGAACTGCCTCTGACAGCAGTGTTTCTTAATAAGTTTCAGGATAATTCTTTGGTAACATTGTTAATGGCACTGAAGAATAATAGCACTAAAAGTACTTAGCTTTTTGGTTTTTTTGTTTTTGAGACAGAGTTTCACTCAGCTGCCCAGGCTGGAATGCAATGGCGCATTCTCGGCTCACTGAAACCTCCACCTCTCAGTTTCAAGAAATTCTCCAGCCTCAGCCTCCCAAGTAGCTGGTATCAGGCACTTGCCACCACGTCTGGCTAATGTATTTTTAGTAGAGACAAGGTTTCACCATGTTGGGCAGGCTGGTCTGAAACTCCTGACCTCAGGCGATCTGCTCCTCTTGGCCTCCCCAAGTGCTGGGATTACAGGCGGGAGCCACCACGCCCAGCCTTAGCTTTCTTAAACATTTCTTTTCTTTTTTCTCTGAGAGGTAGTTTGCTTGGTTTTGTGTGGAACAAAACTCTCTCAATTTGAACTTGGGCTCCACCACTTACTAGCGATGTGACGTTGAGTAAGTTGCTTAGCCTCCTTTTGCCTCAGTTTCCTCAGATGTACAAGACATTGCCTGTTCCTTAGGGCCGATGTGAGGAATCAGGGAGTGAAGAGGTAAACACTTGGAGTATAGCAAGTGCTGAGCAAATATTCATCCTTACTACCAGGATTCTTTGCTCTTCTTGGATGTATACTATTCATTGTTCTGCCACATAGGAAAAGTTTTTTTAATGACTTAAGATTCCAGGGTACTGAATTGTTTTAAATTTTAAAATAACATTATGTACATTTATTTAAGAAGTACTTTGGTGGGAATAAAATTATCAGATTTTGTCTGTTCCTGTACAGACTTACTTAAGTTTCAGAAATATTTGCTCAGCCGTGGGTTAAAGTAAAATATTAAATTTTTGAAAAAGGGAAAATCATGATTCTTATACAAATATAAAATGAATAGATGTCAAAGCTTTTATTTAACTTATAATTAAGGAAAAAACCAATAAGATGTTAAAACCAGCCCAAAGGAAAGTCCAGAGGGGAGACGTATGCAATGAGAAATGCCAGAAGATGCAAGACTGCCAGTCCATCTCGGAGGAGTCAGTGGAATCCTCAGCTGACGTGCATTTCTGTGGACAGGAATCCCTGGCTTCGCTGTTAGCCTTCCATAGCCAGCTCTGTCTTTCTAACAGAGACTCAGAATAGCCAATGAACAGGGAAAGGTGCGGATCCTGTAGCATCAGGGAACACGGGGAGGCCCTATAGACCGTGAATGGACATCCAGTCATTCTTCTGTCCAACTGAAAGTGTCTTGCAGTTTTTTCTATGTAAAGAAAGAGAGGCTAGATGTAGAGATTCCAGGAAGCAAGAAAAATGAAAAATGAAAGTGAGAATACGTATGGAAACCAAGAGAAGAGAATGCTTTGGGCCAGAAAAATGCTTTCCAGGTTCCTTTTTTTTTTTTTTTTTTTTTTTTTTTTTTTTTTTTTTTTTTTTTTTTTTTTTTTTTGAGATACTTTCAAGAAACTGTGTTTATCTTGTTGAATTATTTGACCACAGTTAGCGAAATCTTATTTTAGAGAAAGATAAAAGCAAGGAAAGGCAGATTGGAAAATATTGATGTGGGTTTTATTTTGCCAATTTACTTACTATTTTTTGGTGGATGCTTTGGTCTTTGTAGATGATAGCATTGTACTCAGGTTAGGGTCCTTTACTGTCTTTTAGTTCTGTTTATTAATGTCATTTTTTAAATATAATTAAAAGCCTGGAGAGCACCTGCTTTTTGCAGATGTCAGTATTGAAGGAATAATAGGGTTTTAGCATTATTTGTTGAAACATAATTTAAAAGGTTTGAAGAATTATGAGTGCTGGTCATTAAATGCTCCCCTGTGGTCCTAGTGAGTGATCAGATTGCAGTGGGGAGGTGACCTTCAGGAGATAAGTCAGCTTCTGGTGATTGCAATATGAGTATCTGTGGAAATTCTCGACAACTGATGGTCTAGTGTACAAAGTGGGAGCCTGAGGGGCCCTGCAGTGTGGTGGCCGCTTCATGTGAATATGACAAAGCCAGTGAGAGTAGCACAGTTTAGTTGCCTTGTGGCTCTTCGGGGTGAGTCAGAGTTTAGTAAATATTTTACCGGTGGACCCAGCATGCATACTTCTGTCTTGCAGCCTACGAGTTGAACAACTTGGCATTTATTGACTGTCTTTGACTGTCTTTATATTCCTAAATTTTTGACTGATGTTTTGCACACAGGGCATCATGATACTTATAAAAATGTTACTAATTGCTCAGAATAAATAGCTTCACTTTGAATTGAGACTAGGATTTGCTCGTAAAAGGTCTATATTTTTTATTTACGATGGCAATAGTCACAAATATATGTGTTCTTAGCATGACTTCAGTTGTAATGAAGACAAACTAAACCAAAAAGGAAGGTAAAACCAGGTTCATGTTACGTGAAAACTTTCGCTAGGTTTTGTTTCTTGAAATCAATATTCAATGGCCTAACAAGAGGGTATTTATGGGTAATGTTTGGGAGGCAGTCTGTACATGGGACTGGGGGCAGAAGACGGGAGCCTTGTACTGTTTTTATATGATTGCCAACTGTTTTTGTGAATTATTACCTGGGAATGGCTGTCAAGAATAGTCAGTTGTTGCACCACTAGTATTTGTTTTATTTCTACATGGGTTTTGTGGGCAATGCAAACCTGATTTTCTTCTAATCAGCTCGGCTTTCAAAGAGAAAGAAAAGACCAATTTCAATTTTCCCATCAAATTTAGAAGATTACATTTTAAAAAAGGAAAACTGACAGCAAATTAATTCTTCATATGAGTGCAGAAGAAAAGAGCCTTTGGTGACTTTGCCTTTGTGTAAAAATAGATGGTCAGTGAGAGTGCCTTGAAGTCCGGAAACTGGGTCAGACAGAAAAAAGTGAAACAAACTTATAATACTTAATAACACAGAGTGCAAACAATGTTGCTAAAAACTTAAAGCTACAAGAAGTATATGTAGCATGCACACAAAGAACTAGCAGTGACCACCTTCACTGTTAGCCTCCCCCTTCCGTCTTCCATCTGCCAAATCAAGAAAGTATGTTTTCTTTGATGCAAAAACAGAATATCACAACTGCAGCCTCACAATGTGTTGAGTGGCTATGGCGGTCTCAGAAGGAGTCCCATTGATTTGCATGCTGCATAGGTCATTGCTGCAGAGGGTCCTCATACTGGAAAGTGAGTGCTGACGTGTTTCGAAGAAGGTGCCTGTTTGTGTCTCTTCACTCAGTCCCAAGCCCTAAGTCTTCCCCTGGCTTGGGGCTAGCTTTTTTTTTTTTTTTTTAAATAAGGTTTAAATCTGACCTTACACTGCCATCTAATGGAAAACATACCTTTTCAAGGTGGCAGGAATTGTCAGTGACTAAAACTACATGTTTTGACTCCTCGATGAAAACATTTTGTGAGTTTACACAGTAGGGTCCATGTTACTTTCAGTCTTGAGTGTCAATGGACTTAAAATGCAGGCTTGTTTTGAATTACTGAGAGCATATTTTGGTTTTTCTGATGTGTTTGAGCTATCACTTCATGTGGAAGTTTAGAGTTCAAAATCCAGTTTTTCTGAACAAACATACAAATTTTTACTCTGTGCTTCATTAGCCATGTTGACATGCTACCTCCTCCTTTCCTACCACTATTATTAAGGGCATTAGCATTTCTCGTCATTGGAAAGCAACTCCCCTTTCATGCTTCCTTACATTGTCTTCTTTGTGGATATGTAGTTACGACTGTATTTCCTATCTAAGACTCTCTGGTTCTCTGTTCAACATTAGAAGTACTAGGTTCAAATCTCCAGTTTACATGTAACCTCTCAGAGGCCATTTCCTCATCTGGAATTTGGGAATATTTAACTCAGTTGTTGTCATGAGAATAAAATTAAATAATACTTAGGAAAGTAGACTGTAAGATATAAATAAGTGTAAAGATTAAAAAAATAGCAAATAACATTTTTGAGCATTTGTCATGTGTCAGAAACTGCTACAACTTCTACAAGCATTATCTACTCTGATCTTCAAAACATTTGTAAGAGGAAGATATTATGATGCATTATTCTTAGGAATAATGGAATAACTTCTTGAGATTATACAGGCAGACTGAGCAAACACTGAGATTGAACCCAGAGCCTGTGCTCTTAGCCACTACTTATGACCACTTTGTCCTGTTGTGAACACTGAGATGAGCCACCTCCACTTCTGCACCTGTGCCACCCATGTAGCTTCAGGGGCTCTGGCATTGGTATTCAGTTTTTGTTTTTTCCGAGTCATCTGTTTTACATTTTTGAGATGTTTGCATAAAAGATCAGTATATTTAGGCATCTATTTTGCAATAGAATATGGAATCAGGTTGCCTTCAGCTGCAAGTAAGAGAAAATGAAAATTCATTTGATTTAAACGAAAATACAATCTACTTTTTCATAATATACAATATTCAGTGATAGTACCCTCCAAAGTTTGGTTGAGTCAGTAACTTAGTCATGTCACCAAGATGTGAGGAGCCTGAGTTTGCTGGCTATTCTGCTGCCCTTAGCATAAAACAGATTTCCTTCCTAATTACAAATGGCTTTAGCAATTCCTGTGGTTGAAACTGGACACAATGATGTCGTAAGGCAGAAAGATGCTACTTCTTCTTGGTGGTTCTTCTGGAGAGTATGGAGACCTTTCCCAGATGTGCTCCAACAGACCTTTGCTCAGACATCACTCACTGGTCAGAACAACATTACCCACTTAAGAGCAGGGAACATATGACAAGTGTGGTTGGCTTATGGTGGTTGATCTCTCCCCAGTTAAGGGGCAAGTGGTGGGCTGTGGGATTCTTCCAGCAGAGAGGGCTCAGGGTGATTGATGGACCATAGCCAGCAGTGTCCCCTCTAAATGGGCTCTGTATGTCTGGGCAGGGTTAGTCCTGGACTTAATTGTGTGATTTGGGGAAAATTAGTTGACGTCTCTGTGTTAGAATTTCACCATCTTGAAAATAACGTCTGTCGTAGTCTTGTAAGTCTGATTTCTGCTGTAAGTCTCAATACATGACGTCCAATTAGTTAAGATTAACAAAAGACTTTTAACGTCTTCAGTAAGAACTCTTGGAATAATCAGCTCCATCTTAGGGGAGGTGGTATTTTGACCAAGAGATATAGTGCTTTTCAAATTCTACGTGGCCCATGTCAGGGACCTGAAGGAGCGACATGTGCTGGGAGGGGTGCTGATGGGTATTTGGGGCTCGAGTCTCAGCATCTAGCTCCGGGAGCTTGGACGCTTGGGCCTCCCTGCTCACTCCAACGTAAAAGGTGAGTCTCAGGCTCTGCCACCCATGTCCTCCCAGTGTCCTGTGGTGCATGGGATGTTCATGGCTAAAGAGCTGGGAGTGCAGGGCCAGTGTGGACCTTGCCAAACCCACTGCTTTGTCGCCAGGGGCCCCACTGCTAGGGACTGGCTAGACCCATCTGCTCCTTCTTAGGATGAGGGAGGGAGGGACTCCTGGAGGTAGGAGAGTTTCTTAACAATCCTTCCTCTGGAGCCCTTACTAGACATCAGGCCTTTATATTGTGATATTACTGAGAGCAGTTTAGATTTGTTAAGAATAACAATTTAGTAATGCATTGTAAATGAGATGTTAGCAGAGTTTAAGTATCAGGGGAATTTTAAAAATGGAATACAAAATGGAAAACTCTGAGCTGCTGATTTACATTTTTCAGTACCATCAGCACTACCAGTTTAACCATTGTAACTGTTTAGGACAGAACGCTTTTCTACATGTGCTGTGTACATCCCGTTTTTTAAAACAACGTTTTATTTTGGCTAAACATGTGGAGTATGATTTAGCTGCCATGGGGGCTGTATATTCTTAACTGTTTCTCCAGGGCATGCAGCTGCTGTATTTTTGAATTTTGTGTCTGCATTTTATAGTTTCTTGTTACCATTGTGTCACAGATCCTTTCTTCACATTGTCAGCTCTTAACACTAGCAACCCCCTCTTTGATCGTGGGCAGAGAAATACCGAGGCACAGTGAAGCCCCACGGGCGTGGGTGAGGGACACAGAAGCTCAGTGTGACTTCTCAGCCTTCTTTCATTTCTTTTTTCTCAGCTACGTCCTTAGGTTACTTGGAATTGATCCCTGCCAGATGAGGATTTCTTGTACTTAAATAATGTGTAAAGACTGTTATTAGTAGGAATTTAGTTGATATGAGCAGTACATTTTGATTCTGCTAAGATCATTAAACTTTCTGAGCAAGTGAAGTGTGAGACACCACATTGAATGCCAATGCATGGAAGTAAGGTAAACAGAAACACGGTTTACAGCCACCGTGACTCCTCCCGCCCACGACAACAGGCCTTACTAATTGGTCATGTCATTCTTTCCAGCGGAGTTCAGACAAAGCCCGTGATCCCTCACACAGCACGCCAGGCAGATGCTGCCTGCTGGTTAGAGCAGGACTCCAGAAGGAAGCACTTCTGGGTCACTTAGCTGGGGCTCAGCATGTTGTGGCTTAGCCTAAGCCTCCACTCAGTCGATATATTTCCCCCAAAGCTCTAACTTGGAGGCATGGGGTACAAATAAATAAAGTGAGAAAAACTTCCAGAGGTGAAAGGATTTTCTTACTAAGTAAAGTATGAGAACCAGCATGAAGAATCCAAACCAAAATAAACTTAAAAACTCTAAGTTCTCCACCTCCCTCTCAGAGACTGCTGACTGGTGAAAATGACCAGCAAGCTAATGAATGCCACACGCATGTATCAGGAAGATTCAGACTGTAACTCTTTTAACTTGTGAGGCTAGTGGGAAAAGATGCAAGATTGACTTTGTCTAAGTGGAAGTGGTGCCACCTCCTGAAATCTCATCTGTCTTCTTTTCTGTTATAATTCTAAGCCAGGCCTCCCCCACCCAATTAAAAAAGGAACATAGTGAAGAAGGGCAGTGTAACAGAATGTGAATGGGATGCCCTGTCCTGGCTGAGGTGCTCGCACAGTAGGCATTAGACTCTAGAGTGAATGGCGTCTCACTGTGCAGGGTTGATAGAGGAACTCCTCGATATCTGGTTTTGCAGCTCACATTCCTTGTTCTTATAGGGACCACAGAGGGAGAGGATGTGTAGAGAGGCGAGGAGGATTTGTGCAGAGATTTCTGTGGGGAGAGCCGGGCTAGGCCACAAAGGGGGGAGGACACAGAATGTGTGAGCATCTCCACTTAGTCCTGGTGAATGGGACCTCCAGGTGACAGTGTTCCCTGCAGCTGTGAGACACAGAACCTGCGTGGACAGTTTTTAGGGGTGTTCCCCATGTCCAGGTGAGCAAGCGACTTGCTGGAGGGAGTGGGTTCTAGGCCATTGGAAGTTGTGCCTAAGGAGACTGGTCAGCTGAACGAGGAGGGTCTCCAGCAGGGAGTGCCTACAGTAAGGCTGAGAGACCACTCGAGGCTGAGGGGTGGCAGTAGAAAAATGATGCATCCATGAGTCAGGGCTTGGGGAGTTCTCCAGAGCCCTTGAGGGAACCTGTGAAAATGCCCACAGACTCAGGTAGGATTTAATACCTGGCAGGCAGAGAGCAAAGGCCACCCATGGCAGTACCAGGCACAGGCCCCAAAGGACATTCCATTCTTACCTCTCCATCCATGCTACCCTTAACCTCTACAACAGAGCTCCCACTTTCCCCCCAGTCAAGCAAGTAGCCTAGTAACTATTCACCTTGGCTGGGAAAGAGGGAAGAAAAAAATGTTATCTTTGAGTGAAGTTGGAGTGTTGATCATGGACTAAGCTGCCTAATTGAGCTGTGTTTGTAATGATGAGACAGCAAGACTCTCCCAGGGAAGAGTAAGTAGAAAAGTCATTGGACTACCCACGTTAAGAATTCTTTTAGGGTAGGGGTCATTTCACCACTGCATAAATGTTAAAGAGATACTGTGCTATCAAATGATCCGTATCTAGTTTATACTTTATGAGTTGGATTTGTCCATTGTATCGGGATAGGGGACACATCTTAGAGGGGACAGCATATCAGATGAACGAAGTAAACACCAACATGGTAGAAAGCAACATGCGAGACAGTATAGTCTTAGAGGCTGCTGAAGCACCAGGTTTCAGGCCTCGAGTGGCAGAAATGAGCCCTGAGAGACAAGCAGTTTCAGTTCATGGACATGCTTGGATTTCATCCTGCAAATGGGGCAGTGGGGGCCAGCGAAGGCTGCCAGGTTGTGAGCCTCAGTGGACACATGTGGCATCCCAGCATGGAGCCTGACCTATAGTAGATGCTTGATTAGTAGATGCTTGAAGAATATGTAAATGAATTGATCCAGAAGTCAATCTTAAACATGTAGGCAAGATGAGGGATCTACAGATTATGTATATAGCCTGTTGTTATCATAAGCTTTTCTTAAAGTCATTCTAGACATGGACATGATGGTTAGATGTGGTTTTTATTAGTATTTGCATGATTTCTTAGACAGTATGTCTTTTTTTATTTATTTTTATTTTTTTTTTTATTTATTTTTATTTTATTTTTTTTGAGACGGAGTTTCGCTCTTGTTACCCAGGCTGGAGTGCAATGGCACGATCTCGGCTCACCGCAACCTCCGCCTCCCGGGTTCAGGCAATTCTCCTGCCCCAGCCTCCTGAGTCGCTGGGATTACAGGCACGCGCCACCATGCCCAGCTAATTTTTTGTATTTTTAGTAGAGACGGGGTTTCACCATGTTGACCAGGATGGTCTTGATCTCTTGACCTTGTGATCCACCCGCCTCGGCCTCCCAAAGTGCTGGGATTACAGGCTTGAGCCACCGCGCCCGGCCGACAGTATGTCTTAAAACAACTTTCATATAGGTTTTAACAAAAATCATTTAACAAAGTGATTTCATATTTTAAAAGTTCACTGTATTCAAATTTTGATTTTTATACATTGAATGGGAATTGATTTCATATTTTGATAGGTTTAATAAAACATCAACTCAGCCTGATGTCTTAATCCTCTTTAAACTTCATTTTCTTTTATTGATTTAATTTCTGTATTTCAACTAGTTTCCTATCTTTTCTATGTTAACCAAAGTTTACATGATAGAAAAATCAGCCATGATGTGGGAAATGTATTTTGTACCTATATATAAACATATTCTGGATAATGTATTATTAATATGTATCATTGTAATGGTTTGTATTCATATATGTTACACTGGATACTCAGTGATATTTGTTACATTTTTGTCATAATAACCATTAAAATATGTTTTAAACCTTTTTTCCCCTCAGAAGTAAATTTTCCCAGAAGGACTTAGAAATGCTGTTCCATGGAATGAGTGCTGATTTTACAAGTGAGAATTTTTCAGCTGCCTGGTATCTTATAGAGAATCACTCAAACACCAGGTTAGTGGATATGAGACTGTCATCTGTGAAGGGTTTCACTCAATTGCTAAAAATGGGATCACACGGTAACTTGAATTTTAGGTCTGGCTCTGCATTCAGTAATACAGTTTTAGGCCTATGGGTGAGCCTGTGAACATCTCAGGGTGTCTGTTTCCTTATTTGTACAATGAGATGATTAATTAGAGGTCTCTTATTTCCTACTGTCATTTTATCTTCTATATATTTTATTATTGATGTAGGTTATTAAAACTTTATGGCACCTTAGTTGGGGAGTTAAACTGACATGTATGAATTGATCTCTCCCTACTCAAATAACATAAAAATTTTAAGTTCTAGTGTAAAACATGAAACATACTGCTTCTCTGACCAAAGAGCAAAGGAAGATGAGTTGGTTTATCATCATGGAAGGACCTGGCTTAAAATTAGCAAAAAAGCAGACAAGGTCATATATCCAATTTGAAGGTTCCCTTTTGTCTTCTAATTAAATTTTACTCACTCTCTAAAAGAGCTGATTTGTAGCTTATTTGCAAGATTGATTTAAAATAATTATATTTAGCAAAAAATGTTTGGATAAATCAATGGTTTATTGCTTAAAACTTAAATCAGTGTGTTAAAATATACCTTAATATAAATTTTACATTTACTTATTAGGATGAAAAGCACTACTAGAAAACATAAGAAAAAGTTGGCATTTTAATACATAGGGTAAATTTAGGCCTGATTGCTTTATAAAGCAAATGTCCAAGATGAATTTTTTTCATTGTGGAAGATGATTCTAATTTTACATTACAGATGTGAAATTTCTATTTTTATATGTCAGAATTGGGTTCTGCTTCTTGTGTAGATCTGTCAAGAATATGTTTAAAGTTTTATAGCCAGTTTTTCTTAGCTCAAATGGACATAAAACTTCTGAAATACAGAGGCCTGCCTTTGTTTTTCTCTGCTTGAGATATTGAGATAAGATACTGTGGTCTTCCTAGTTATTTAAGTTGTGAATTCACCCACAGGATTTATGTCATTTTATTGTTAAGGACAGAGGCCTGGATATTGATAAATATACCATTCTGCTCAGTGTTCCACAATGCTTCAGTGAATCTACAGAGGAGTTACACCTTTGAAATATTGTCTATCACTGGGTGACCTATGTTTTCTTATCTGGTACAGGATGTTCAAAACTCTTTATCTGGTAAATTGTATATATATAGGTTATAAAAACATCTACACATTTACTTGTTAGGGTTCTAACATTTGGAGTCACCATTGAGGACCCCAAAACTCTTTTATAGCTGTTGTAATGTAAGCATTCCTAATAAATAAAAGGTTTAGATCTATGTAACTAAACCATAGATTTAAAAGGTTTAAATCTATGAAAGCTTTTTGTTTTCATCTGGCTTTGTATGATATTAATCTGTATGCTGCTTAGCATCAGTTTTAGCATATTAAGTGTTTTCCACTGAAGGAATTCTTTTTTCTTTTTTGCATGTTAAAAGTCTCACACGTTTGTTTTTTTTTTATTTCATTTCAGTTTTGAGCAGCTCAAAATGGCCGTCACCAACCTCAAGAGACAGGCTAACAAGAAGAGCGAGGGCAGCCTGGCCTATGTGAAAGGCGGTCTTAGTACATTCTTTGAAGCACAGGATGCCCTCTCAGGTAAGGTGATCCTCAGAGCCATCTGCTGGCAGCTTCCGCCATGGAAACCTGACCCTGCCTGCAGGGTGTTTACAGGGTGGGACATTTGGTCTGTTTTTATCATAGTAGAGATCTAAAATGTGCCATAAATATTTGTTGCAGATTCAGTTGGACTCTTTAAAGACTTGGTACTTGAAAAATTTATCTCTGAGGCTTTTGTTGACCCATCTTACATGTGTGAAATGGGAGACTACTTTAACTCTCTGTGATGCCTACACCCCAGGGCTGATAAGAAATTAAATCCCAATGAGTAAATTTGAGGATTTCAAAAGTCCTTTCACAACCATCAATATCTTACATATGTGACTAATTCTGTAGATGTGACCCATTGTGTGTTCAGTTTGAAAAGGCTGATGACAGGGTACCAGTCTCCTCAGCCCTTATCCCACAGGCCCCCCGACATGCACACAGGTAGCTGTTACTGTGCCATCCCCTGTGTATGGGAGGGACATTGTGTGGAGTACAGATGTCATAGCTTTAGACGTTTTAATGCAGGATGTTGGTAGAGTTTTTTAATAAAACAGCCTTTTAATTTATAAAAGCTTAATTGTTGCTATTTAGTAAAAAGTAATCTATATTAACAAAAGTTAATTCTTTTTAAAAGCTAAGGTACTTACAACTAAGTACCCATATAGCTAAGTATCCATAACTCTAACCGTACATTGAGGCCACATCTTCTTCAATTCAGGAAGGTAAATTTTAAAAATTGTTTTATATTCCTAAAATACTGACATTCTTTTATTGTTTTAAAAGCCCCCCTTTTCCTGTGCAGTACAGGCCTAATTGATCTCCAACACATTAAATGTGTTTGTGATGCAGCTTCTTCCTTGCAGGTAGAAGTTGGATTTTTGAAGGGGTAAAGTGTGACTGTCCGGGAGGGAACAGAGACGGTACATGCTCTTCCTTGATAAATATGTGTGCCTTACGTTTCTTGATGGTGTGCCTTTCTTTATTTGTGCTTATTGCTGTTCTAAGTTATCAATAGTTAATCTTACCATGTCAGGAAGAAAATCTGAGCATGTGTGAACAGAGTTTAGTATTAATCAGGTAAAGATGGTTATCATATGCTTAGTAGCTGCACAAATGTTTCCCACAAATTATTGTAATCAAAATGATTTATCTTAGCAACAAGACAGGTTTGACTTTTCTCTCCACCCTTTTTAAAAAACATATTTACATATATATATATATGTATATTTGTGTTTATGATGGCTTCACTGTTGGTAGATCTTAAGAAGTTTTATTTGGTACACTAAATTTATGTAGTCTCATTTATTAGTCATTCACCCTAGAAGTATGTTAGTAACTGGAAGTTTAATAAAGATAATGCTGACCAGCTACTAATAAACAAATGACTTTATGGCATATAGGAAGTGATTATAATAAGAAATTTGAAAACTTTAGATGCATGTATTTAGCTTTTATGTTTTTTGAAATAAAGGAAATGAATATTATAAAAAATACTAAACACATAATTAGCAAGAATATCTGTTGTAGAGGTAATCACATTAACATTTTAATGTATTTCCTTTTATCTTCTTTTGTTAGGTTGAATGAGTACTCATTACAAAATTGAGGTTATATTGTATGTAGAATTGTGTGTACTAGAAACCTTTTTATTCTTTAGGTGAAACCTGTTGTGTCTCTGATTATGTTAATTTACTACAGCATTAATAGCTTTTTATAACTTTTTCTCACTGTAGTCTTAATCTGTATTTTAGTAAAGTGCTGTTTTGGTCAGGTTCGAGTGTGAATGTTGGGTGGTAATGTGTGGATCTCTGTGTGTGTTGCTCTGTGTGCTGTCTATGGGCTATGTAGACTAGGAATTACATGATTCAAATTTGACAGAGCTGGTAAGTAAAGTTGCTCAGGTAATTTGTTTTTGCTTTTCTATTATGAAAATTTTCAAACAGGAGATGAAATTATAATCAACTCCTATATACCTATCACCTAGGTTTAACAATTATTATTCTTGTGTTATACTTGCTTTTGAGATGGGTTTGTTTGCATTTTGCTGATGTATTTTAAAGCAAATCTCAAACAGCATGGTGTTTTTCTCCTAAATACCTGAGTATGAATCTACCAAATAAGGGTAAGAACATTTATGTATATAATCATAACGATACTACCATAGTTAACCAAATTAGCAATACTTTTTTAATATCATCTCATTCCCAGTTCACATTTCTCCACTTATCCCCAAACTCTTTTTTTATAGTTGATATGTCTAGATCAAGATTCAAAGAAAATTCAGGCATTTCACTTAATTTTTAAATCTCTTAAACCTCTTTTAAACTAAAACTATCCCCTTACTTTTCCTACCCTGTTTCTGGTTTTTCATGCCATTGATTTGTTGAAGAAACAAGGTCATTTATCCTGGAAGATATCCCCTACTCTGAATTTGACCGATGACTTACTCATGGTGTCATTTAACTTATTTTTCTTGCCATTATATTGCTTGGACTTATCTAATTGGATATTAGATAAGATTCACTTTCAGCATTTTTAGGCACGGCTGGTACTGTGCTTCTTGTTTCAACACACCAGGCAGCAGGAGTGCGTTAGTGTCTGGGGTCTCTCCTGAGGAGACACTGCAGTGCATCAGTAGCTTCAAGGGGTGATTGGGAACCAGCAGGTGAGACAGAGATACATATATGTGTGTACACAGACACACACACACACACACACACACACACACACACACGCATACTTTTCAAACCTCTGTTGTCTCTGCTTTATTTTACTTTGTTTTCCCTGAAATTTTCTTTTTTATCAAGATTTTCATGTTTTGTTAGGATTGCATTATAATTTTTAAATTATTTAAAATTCGCATTATGGGCCCTTTCATTATGTTTAGTATTTGTATGTTCTATGTCATTTTTAAACATTCATTCTTTAGGGATATCTTTTTTGTGTTTTTAAAATGTGCAATTTTAATTTTCCTTCTTGACTTAGTAGTTTATAGTAAATTTTTGTGTTCATAGTCTCTATTCTTACAGTATTGTGAACAGAGAATATGTTTTTTAATGTATATTAGGTTTGTATAAGTATGCCAAAAATTACAAAGGACAGACGGGCATGTTTTCTTCAGGGTCCACGATTTGATATAATATCAATGCCTGATTAATTATATTACTTAAATCTAGCTTATTTATACTAAACATGACAGACAGATCTCCTTTTTAAATTCTGATTCTGTCAATTTTTCTTTGTATGTAAAGCATGCATTTACTTTGTAACTTTTGATGGTTTAGAGTCTCTTGATGATAATATATTTGTAAGAAGTCCCCAAGATTATCCTCAGTTTGGTTGTTGCTAGAAGCACTCACAGAACTTAGTGAAGGCTGTTGTACTCAGAGTTTTGGTTTATTACAGGGAAATTGCAGATTATAGTCAGCCAAGGATAGAGATTCATGGAGCAGATGTAGGAAAATTCCATCCATGGAGTTTCCAGTAGTCTCCCAGTGGAATTGCAGTTAGCACTGACTTTCCCGGTAACAGTACGTGACAACACACATGGAATGCTTCCATCCAAGGAAGCTGTCCAAACCTTGTTGTCGGATCCAGAGTCTTTAGTAGGGCTTGTCACATGGATGTGGTCAAGGGTCTTTATGGCTGACTTCAATCTCCATTCCCTCAGATCAGGCTGATACTGAGTGACCTTAAGGCCTCACCCATAAATTCCATTGTTAGACTGTCTAGTGTGGCCCATGGCCCACAGGCAAACAAAGACACTCTTATCAGGCAGAACATTTCAAGAGTTTAGAGATTACTTCCCAGGACCTAAGGGCAAAGGCCAGATCTTTTAGGGGGCAAGATTAAATTCTTTGATGCACAATAAGGTAATGTTAACATTTTATACCTTTCCTTTTGTATGTATTTGCTTGATATATTATTTGTAGTATTCTTTGTAACCTTTTAGAAGTTTTGCTTTTGGCATGTGTCTTGTGTTGCTACATGTGGCAGGATTTTTATTTTAAATACTATTCTGAGAGCCTTTGCTTTTAAATAGAAAGATCGAAGCCATTTACATTTATCATAATTGAAATATTTGTCCTGATGTCTTTTTCATTTGTCTTGTTAGCATTTTTTCTTCTTGGCAATATAGACCATATTATTTGCAGATATGAGAGAAATGTTTTAAAATTCTATGACTTCTGTAATATGTGACAACCGTTTAGCATGTTTTTATTTCCCATACCTTTCCCTTTCCCTTTTGGTCTCAATTTAATTTGAAATTTGAAATTATGGACCCAGCTTATTTTACCTTTTCCATTTCAGTATTCTGGTTTTAGATTTTTTTTTTTGTCTTTGGCATTTAATTTTATATTCACCACAGTTATATGGTAAATATGTATATATGTAGTGTGTGTGTATACATATAATATGTATATATGTGTATATGCATGTATATATGTATATATTTATCACAGTTATATGGTAAATATGTATATATATATTGTGTGTGTGTGTATATATATTACATGTATATGTACTTTGTATATATATATACACACACATACACTATATATATGTATAGTGTGTATATATATGCATATATATGTACGTGTATATATATAGGATATCTGTATATAGTGTAGGAAATATATCTGTATCTAGTGTGTATATATATAGTGTGTATGTATGTATATGTATAGATACATATGTATACACACTATATATGTGTATGTATATATACATATATACGCACTATATATGTGTATAGTGTATATATACAAATACATATACATATATATGTATATGTATATATACACATATGTATATATGTGTGTATATGTATACTCTGTGTGTGTGTATATATATAGATATAGATATATAGATATATACAGTGCACATATACAAGTAAACTTAATTGGCCTTAATTTTTATTGCCAATGTTTTATATTTCATCTTTCCTGTCTTTGAATTTTTGTCTTGAACAGTATGTTACATCTTTTATACTATACCTTTTGAATTATTGTGTGTCTAGAAATGTCTCTTGCCTTTATGCATGAACACACTTGGCAGTAAGAGAATTATTTTCTGAAGACATTGATTCAATGACTTTTAGTGTTTCAGAGACAAAATCTTGAGCCAACATCATCCTTCATTACTTGTGGGTAAATTGTTTCATTTTCCCTCTACCTAAATGTTTAAAAGATGTATTGGTTTAGTCTTGGATTTTTTTTTTTTCCTTTTTCTGAGAGGAAAAACACCTTTGCAGGATATACTGGAATATAGGTCCTGTTTTCATTCATTTTAGCCAACACTTGAGAAGCCTTCAGAATCTATAGACTCACATCTTCAGTTCTCAAAGCTTTTCTTGTTTTACATTAGATAGAGTTCATGCTTTGTCTCTGAATGGTCTTGGATCAAAATGTCACTCATTTGCTTCTGCTCCCCTGCATGCTGCCCAGCACACTTCTATTTCTCAGCGGCTGCTCAGGGTCCCAGTAGTGGATGCCTCCTCCCCATTGGTTTTCATCTGTTTCCCTACCATGTTGGGATGTGGGGAAATTGTTCTCTAAATGGTTATCAAAGGAAAGGAGTTGTGCGGTTAAGAAAAATGGAGAAACAGAACTGTAGTCATGAAGATAGTTATGGAAACATTGGAAGGTGTTTCTGATCCGTGCCATGCTTGTGTTCCAG